>NC_089831.1:24188141-24258141 GCF_035046505.1 Tiliqua scincoides
TGTGTGAAACAAATTTGACATCCCTGCTTTAGGTGAAGCACCACGTACATATATGGTACTTTATAATATTTATATAATTATTCGTATCATAGACCAGTGATTTTCAACATTTTCATCTCACACTGACAAGGCACTAAAATTGTCAAGGCACATCATCAGCTCTCTGATAATTGCCAAGGCACACCATGCTACCAGTGGGAGGCTCATATCCCCATTGGCCCTACTAATAAATGATCTTCTGTCTAATTCCTGTGGCATTCCTGTGAGCCACTCATGGCAAACCAATGTGCCACGGCATAGTGGTTGAAAATGGCTGACATAGACAGTGGCCATCATTGCATCTTTGGAACGCATACCCAGTTCACAGACTCATGCGCTATATTCCAAAATCATAAATAGCATACCCTTGGTGCTAATCCAGTAGTAGATCAGATCAGAAACCTTTATTGGCATCACTAATCCAGTAGTAAACCAGGTCATGGGAACAGAGGTTTCGAGAATGGGTGGCAGTGCAAATTTTGTCTGCTTTCTGATCTGTGCCACTATGAGAATGCCACACGTTCTTTATTTTAATTCGTGTGGCAGCCACTTTCCCACTAAAATTCTGAAAGCAGCTTGCAGCATCCAGAAAAATATCCTATAAAACCTCAGAAATTACAAGATGAAACTATAACTACGTTGTTAAAACAAGAGAGTGGCAATATTAATTCTTTATTAACCAGGGGAAAAAAGTCTTGGGAATCTTGGGCCTTTTTGATCTTACAGTGGAAAGCAAGAGTGAGGTGACGGTTCACTTGCAATAAGCCAAACGGTTTATTAAAATATCTGTTGTTTCAATCCATTTTTTTTGTTTTAACCTTTGTGTGTATACAGTATGCTGTCATGGTTGACAGGTCTTCAGAAAAAAGCCATGACCAGAGTTGGCTCTGAAATATCATTGCTAAATTCTTTTGGAATTCATGAATGTTTTGGTTTTCTCAGAAAGACTGTTTGCAAAAAGTAGAATTAAAATATGCCCTGACTATAAGCCTGTTATGGAAAGTCCCTCTTTTTGCTTGCTTTATGACGTGTGGTGATTCAACACTCAGACTTGCCTAGAAATGTCTCTCCTCTTGTGGCACATATAAAACATTCTCCCGTCCTCCCAGACCAGCACCCACTTGCTTTTATTATTTATCTAGCCCAGTATTTCTCAATGGTTAGCAACCTTCAGTCTCGAAAGACTATGGTATAAGCCTACAGTACCTGGTATTCCCAAGCGGTCTCCCATCCAAGTACTAACCAGGCTTGACTCTGCTTAGCTTCCAAGATCAGACAAGATCAGGCATGTGCAGGGTAACTGTGGGTCGCAAGCCAATTTCAGGTGGGTCCCCATTCATTTCAATATTTCATTTTGCTACCTTGGTATGTGACTGCATTTGGGGAAATGTTACAGACCTGTACTTTTAACAAGCTACTATGTATATTCTTTTAACAATGATAGTCAATGGGACTTACTCCTGGGTAAGTGTGGGTAGGATTGCAGCCTAGGATTATTAAAAATATTCCTGCTTGATGATGTCACGACCAGTCATGACATCATTTCTGGTGGGTCCTGACAGATTCTCATTCTAAAAAGTGGGTCCAGGTGCTAAATGAGTGAGATCCACTGATCTAGCCACTTGCACCCTGTCCTTCTGCCCCCACCCTCCATTGTGACTGGAATACTGGCAGCTTTTCTCAAAAGCTACATTTCTGTTGCAGGAAAATCATTCTTGTTCCCCAAAGTGCTTTTAATGCAATTGTAATTCTGGTACAAATCTCTGTGCAACATTGTGCCTCTCTTGTGAGCCAGTTTTGTTTTTTTTTTCCCCACACTTGTGCTTTAACCCATTTTGGCCTGGCCTACAGGTGCACACATTTGGTCCGTATTGCGTATATGCAACTTTGGGCAGAAATGGCTTGATTGTGATACAAAAAATGCCTAACCAGAAGCATGAGAAGCCCCTGGCAGAGGGTGTTTGAAACAAGGAAGTCAATGGGTTAAACATGACTTTGTGACAAGGTAATGGAAAAATATCTTGGCTCCGGCAGCGCAGAGATCTCCAGCTACAGTCGCGTCCCTAGCAACCTTCTCCGGTTGCTGCCAACGCCGGCCATGCCGTCGTCTTTGCTTGTTCTCCCAGTCTCTACTTTCTCTGGTGCTGTATTTTTCCATCATGATGAGCTGTTTGTACTCTGTTTATGCAGGTGCCCTTTCCCCAAGGTCTGGGATCTCTGGGAGCGGCAAATCTTAATTGTTTTAACAGAATTGGAGTCCTACTCAAAGCCAGACGCCTTGCTCTTAAAGGCAGGGCTGCATATTAGCATGCGGTCCTGCTTTTCCTCATGCTGTTGCCAAAAAAACAAACTTCCGATGATTATTTAACACATAGATGAGGTCAATGGGCAAAAGGACCAAAGGAGCAGGCCAAATTCCAAGGGCCCTTTTGAATGGCACCGTCAGAAATTTACAGTAGCTATGCAGATACTGTGCTGGGCCAATTCCTTTCTGTTGCTGTTTTCTTGCACACACACACAAAGATGAAATTTAACAGTGAGGTCTCCTATTCCATGGCGTGGCTCCCTTTTTATAAAGGAAGCACTTCTGGAATACAAGTGCAGAGAAAACCAAGACTGAAATGGGATTCGGAAGATCTGAATAGTGCGCGCAGTAGCAAGTCTCCCTTGGGCTCCAGAATGTGATGAGACATATACGGGCAGATTTGAGGGAGGCCTGAGAGAAAAGCAGATTGGGGAGAGGGCTGTGTTTGCAGAGCTGCAAACATAGGAGGCACGCTCAGACCTGGCCTGCAGCTCATTGCGGCTAAGCTATCGCCAATATTTTATGCTCTCATCTCAAACATTGCATGTAATGGCAGGCTTCCAGTTTCTCCTCCTGCAGTATGGGGGCAGGGGGGAGGGGAACCCGCACCACATACACACCCTGAATGTGTTAGGAGAAGCAGCCCTGGATTACTTGGAATAGTAGTGTTTTATTTGCTTTCCTTCCCCAGCATCCAAACAAGCTCCAGTGTCCTCCCAAGTGTGCCAGTGTGTCATTCAAGGCATCGAGCTTGCATGCCATTCCCTGGTTCCCAGCACCCAGTGCTCCGAGCGTGGGGTTCCTTTCTTCACAGGGCTGGAATCAGTCTGGTTAAAAGCTTGTAAAACAAGCTTCTGGAGCTGACACAGGCCCCCTGGGGAGAAGCATTCCGAGGCCATCAAGTGCTGGAGTTGGCGATGATAAGCTTCTTGCTTTTTGAGCAAGATCCTGAGCCCGAGGCTTTTTAAGGAAAGGAACTAGAAAAAGCCCATGGGAAAGTTACCAGAGAATGTGGTCCTCCCACACTCGCTGGGCTAATCCGCTTGCCCAGTGCTTGAGGTATATTGCACAACTGATACTGGAACATTGGCCATTGCTTTCTTACAGGACCAGGCCTCCAACTGGAAGCCACTGGGTGGCACAGGAGTGGATAGCAGAACAATCAATCAACAGTATTTACAATCAACAGTATTTATATACCGCTTTTCAACTAAAAGTTCACAAAGCGGTTTACAGAGAAAAATCAAATAACGTAAATGGCTCCCTGTCCCAAAAGGGCTCACAATCTAAAAAGATGCCAGGGAATACCAGCAGACAGCCACTAGAACAGGCAGTGCTGGGGTGAGGTGGGCCAATTACTCTCCCCCTGCTAAAAAAAGGAGCACCCACTTGAAAAAGTGCCTCTTACCCAATTAGCAGGGGTAAACCTGCATTTTTGCTATGTGGCACTTCCTCTACCACCACTCCTGCCCCAGTTGCCCACACCAACCTCATTCCTGTCAGGGCCGATTCTGCCCTAATACTTCTAGGACATAATTTCAGTTAGGAGAGCCAAGTCTCCCAAGATACCCTTGAGGAATAATCATTACTGGCTTGTATTCACTGCAGGATAATCCCCACAAGAGTCCTCTGTCTGAAATGTCATGGCCTTTTCTTCTCCTGCTACTTTCTCTTTTGATCCACATTCTTCTAGCTTTGAGGATGAGAATGACCCTGTACTGGCCAAGTCACCTGTTAGTTTTGTTTTGATTATTCTCTGGAAGGGACCTGCTCCCCACCTGCCCTCCCAAACCTGCTCCCCACCAAGTTTGCAATGGCTGCTATATTGAAACCCCCTTCTCAGAAACGATTACACTACACATAGCATCGTCATCCCCCTTTAGCACATGTCAGCTTGCAATGGGCTGTACTCTCATGCTATTTATTCAAGCGCATGAAGACGGGAGACTATCCTTATCACCCAGCACCTACAACACACAGGACCCAATCCTATCTAACTTTCCGCTGCCAGTGCAGCCACAATGCAGCCCCCAGGTAAGGGAATAAATGTTCCCTTTCCTCGAGGAGGCCTCCATGACTGTCCACCCACCACAGGATGCAGCACATGCCCCACTGGCATAGGTGCATCAATGCTGGAAAGTTGAATAGGATTGGGCCCACCCTCAGTAAGCACTTGACATTGGATCGGAAGGAATGTCGCCTGTGGGCCCTTAAGTGTAGTATGATTACACGTATACAACACTGTTGATAATTGTGACCCCAGCAGTCCACAGTTTGCAACTTGGGGCCCTTTTTGAATCGCTTCTCAGCAACAAGTTTGTAAATAACTTCCCTGGTTTATGTGGATAGTGAGCTCTCCCTGCCTTTGTGGATTTCTTTGGTGTGATGATCATCTCTTTTTCTCTCTAATTTTACGCCATTTTTTTGCTCATGCCATCCTCATCTTTTTTCTTCTTCTTCCCCCTGTGACAGGGCTGAAGATGCTTTGAGCATTTATGGTAATGTTTGGATTTAAGATTTCTCTTAAAAAAACGGCCTCTGTGCATTTCATTCACTGTTTCATTCTGACTTTTTAGCTGGGGAAATGAAGCACAAGAAGGCATCTGAGGACAAAGAGAGGGTCCCTTATCACCATGTGTTCTTAGTTAACACCCCCTTTTCTTTGTTCAGGCCCCTTGGCTTTTTTTGCTTTACTTTCTTCAACAACACACAGTTTCTGTCCCGTCCCCCGTCCCCCCGTCGTCCCCGTGCCACTGGTTCCCTTTGTTCTTTTTTCTTTTTTTCCTCTCTCATTTCTTATTCATTTCCTTCCAAAGCTGCCTCCTGTAAACACCAGCCAGAAGTGACCCCTCTTTGTAGCTTGACTTCAAGATCAAGAACTGGATTTGATGGGCAGATTCCAAACAAAAGTGAAATGTTCTTGGTGTGTTCATTTTAAAATATTTGGAAGCCACTCAAGGTTGGCCTGGCACTATTGCTAGTCCAGAGACAAGAGCATATTTGCACTCATTAGGGAGCTGGCCAGCCCAGCGGCTCAGAGTCACATCCCCATCATGGCGCTCGGACGCTGGACGCTGCTGCTTCTCCTGCCCGTGCTCCCCACCGGGTAGATGGGACTCGTCAGCCTGGGAAGGCAGCTCATCGGAGAGAAGGAAAACTCTGATCCCAAACCTCCACTGCCTTGTGGCTGCATCCAGTTCTGGAAAAGGCTTCAGGAGTCAACCTCGAGGCAAAATCCGGAGCCGGAGTCCCTGAGGCAGTTCACGGCTGAACACAGTCACGTTCTGGCAACTCCTGCAACGCCGTCGGAACCAACCGTATTGGCCTCTGCCTTTCCATTGGACCATTTCAGCAACGTGGAGAGGGGGGATTTGCTGCATGGGTAACAGCCGATCCTCCGTATCTACTTTACCCAGGCTTTGCGCACTGGAGAGGACACTCTGTTCCAGAACCACCATTCAGAGCGTGACACCATCGTCTTCCGAGACTGAAGGATGCCAACAGGGAGCTGTGAATTGTCAGAGACCTCCACCCTGACTGAGTGCCAGGGTGCCACTGGAAGCGATAGTATATAGATACTACTTAGGGCAGACAAAGGAAAAGAAACATTTCTGTACCCAGCATGTGATTAATCTGTGGAACTCCTTGCTACATGATGTGGTGATGGTGTCTGCCCTAGATGCCTTTAAAAGAGGACTGCACAGATTTATGGGTGAAAAGTCCATCACAGGTTACAAGCCATGAGAAGTAGGCTATCTCTAAGCCAGATTCAAGGAAGTGGCAACAGAAGACAGGAATCTTGTCTTGTGTGCTCCTTGAGGCATCTGATGAGCCACTGTGAGATACAGGAAACTGGACTAGATGGGCCTTTGGCCTGATCCAGCGTGGCTCTTCTTGTGTTCTTATGATAGTCAATTATCCTTAGCCCAATGTCCTCATATGGCACCATGTCACTCAAAACCTTCCCCTGAATTGTCTCTCTCAGGCTTTAGTGCTCCCAGTCTGGCACCATTTTTAGATTTTACAGTCTGTACACTTGCATTCCCAATCACAGTCACTCTTCAAGTTTCACAACACCCAGTCTGTGGCTGGGAGAGAGATGAAAGCTGGAGGAAAGACAACTCTTTTCTCTTGTCCCCAATGCACACATTTATATGAGGATCTGTTCTCTTAATTCTGTCATTTACTTCCTCAAACTGCCTGGAGTTACATGTGGTACATGAGTTACAGTTTGGCTCTCTGTCCCTGTACGGTCACCACACCATGAGGTTGACACCAGCACTACAGTATCTCCCAAGCTGACATACCATACAGTACTGAGTCAGGTTTAGATTATCTGCCACTTACTGTGTCTGTCTCATCTGTTACATCACAGGATCTGGGAATCTCTCTGACAAAGACATGACTGCAGCTTTAGCAATTGCTGGCATGAAGGCATCTCTGTGACCTCCTAACAGCTGCTCTCAAGCATGACAGAGACAGAGGGAGAGACAGAAATCGCCCGACTGCTTGGAAAGCATTATTGAAGGTTGCCCTAACTCCTAAGCTCCTTTGCAAAAAAAAAAAAACAAAAAACAAAACTGGCTCATGTTGTGTTAAACAGTTGTTGGGGTGGTCATGCCCATTTGCCTGAAGAAATCAGTCGCTGTATCCTTCTTTATGACTTCCTCCCTCCAAAAATATAACCCACTGATTCCCCCACCACACATGTTTGGACCAGTTGCCGGTAAAGCAATTACATCTGCTTGTCCCTATTGAGAACCGAATGGATTTCCAAGATCTGTTTCATGCTGTTTTTCTGAAACAGCCAGCCGACCTTATCTAACTTAATTAGGAGTCATTTATGCTCATTTCTGTATGAGCAAAGCAATGGAACAGTGTGACTGTGGTGGTTAGCAATGAGACTAGCCAGAATTCCAGGCAGTATCTATTGTAGAGAAGCATGGCCACCCATCAATCAGGTTGCTGTTAGAGTCAGTGGCAGATGGAGGGTGGTGAAGGGCCGGGGCTTCACTCTGCTGTGGCCTCCCCCATATCACTGTGGATGCAAGCTGCACTGATCCATTTCCCGCTCGCTTGAGTGAGAAGTGGATCATCACAGTTTTTACAGACCTAGAAGTGCAGGACTTCCAGTTTTGTTTGCAGGGACTGCTCAGATGAAGAAGCGTTCCTTCGTTTGCACGGTCCCTTTAAACAGAACCAGAAGTCCTGCATTTCCGAGTTTGTGGAAACAGCAGGACAGAACCCAGTAAGGGGCTTTTCCTCCCAGCATGCTGCAGAACACAGGTAGCATCCGGCAGAGTTCCTGGTTGTGTGTTGCCCTGAAAAGAAACTGAGAAATTAGAAATTACTCTCCAGAATTGCTGAACCTCTAGAAATGTACATACTGCATATATTTTATATATACATTACAGCTGACTATATAGTATGCTTTGTATAAGATCAGTGCAATCAATAAATGCACATCAGCTGTAGTCTGCACCTCTTTCCTCAAACTTCTGCCTTTGATTTCCTAGAATTCATTTGCACTGAGTGCAGCGCAACCCACCCCCTTCTCCCATCTCCCACTTTCATGTACTCACTTCTGTTTTGACTGATGTATGGCGTATGGTTGAGTGCAGGCCATGAGCTCAAATATTAACTGGAACATGTGCTTCAGAGTGACTACCACGATAGAACAATTTCTCCAGCAGTGCCCCACCAACTTACCAGACAGTTTTTATTTAGGGTTTTAAAAAAGTATATTTATTGGGGGGGGGGGCTGTCTGTACACTGTCATGTGCTCTCCCTTAGTCTTGCTGTTTCTGCTTTCTAAAAGTTGCCAGTTTGCTCATTGTTCATTTTTAAATCAAGAAGGAAGTCTTCCGTAGCAGGACAAAGGAGCAGGTGTTATGTTCTCCAGAGACTGCGCAGAAGACCCCATCTGTGGTAGCAAAGAGAGACAATATGGGGAGGAAGGAAAGGGGTGTCCAGCTGGTGGTTAAACCCTGCAAATCTGTCACTAGTGGCAGGTGGCTGATGTTTGTCCCGCACACGAGGCCCTGCTGCCTTTCCAGTTCTTCAACTTATTCCATTGCTTTGTCATTTCACTCTGAGCTGGCTTTTCTCAGCTGCCTGCCTTTTGGAGATGATTATGAAATAGGGCACCCTGAAAGGGGAAAGATTACAGCATCAACAACAGAAATGGGATGCAGGGGTGAACTCCAGTGAGAATCACCCCTAAGATCTCTCTCTCTCTCTCTCTCTCTCTCTCTCTCTCCCCCCTTGGGTAGCATAAGCAGCCATTGCCTTCCTCCTGAGCTTCTTTGAGAAGCAAATAAGGAGGGAAGCAGCTTGGTTCCAGTGGCATCACTAGGGTTCGCGTCACCCGGTGTGGGATGCCAGCACGTCACCCCCCATGCAGTGGGCGGGGCAACACACCAGGTGGTGGGCATGGTGATGTACCATCACTCCACCCCCACTGGTTTTTGGGCTGTACCATTTGCTAGAACACATTCAGCATGAAATTTCACATTGATTGATATATAACATGATGGTGTTATTCCTCCAAATTATGATTTTAGTGATTTTGGTCACTAGTGGTGTCACACACACACACACCCCTGGTGTCAACTTACTAACACCTTATTGCAGCAGTTCTCAAACTTTTAGCACTGGGACGCACTTTTTAAAATGACAATCTGTCTAAGACCCACCAGAAATGATGTCATGGTGATACTGACATCATCAGGCAAATTAAAATAAATAAGTATAAATAATTAAAGTAAAACAAATAATTAAATAAGCAGAAGCCAGCCCTGGTCCACCAAGTGAATCTGCTCTGTAGCCTGCCTGCAATAACACCTCCCCCCTCCAAAATCAGTAAGGTTTTCAGCCCTACCCAGTGCCCAGCTCAATTTAAGAACTTCTGTTTAAACAAGATCACTGTCAGGATCCACCTGGCTTTGCAAGTCTCAAAAAAGTTCACCTTATCAGCTGAAGCCTCTGTGTGGATCCTTTTTAGTGGGGTGGGGGGCTGCCTTCTGGAGCACTTGTGTAGCTTCAGGTGCATAGGATCAGGGCCATTCTGGTAGCCTTGCACTCTTCTTCACCTGATCTTCCACACCAGCCAAGGCATGTTTGCTTACTTGAGGCTTAGTTTTACTTTCCATAAGGCTCAATACATTCATCTGCTTGGAGGGAGGGACTTCCTTCTCAGGTGTTTTTGGGGGCTGCATTCATTGGATCAGGACCATTCTGGTGTCGTTGGATTCCGCTAAGCCTGCCCTTTCTGACAGACTAAGGCAAGTTTGGCTACTCACGAGTAAACGCGCGATACGGCTCACTTTCACTTTCCATAGGGATCCATGCATTTTTTGTTCTCCAGTTTTTTGGCCATAGCTTTTGATAGAAAGGAGATATTTCACTCTGGTTTTTTGCATTGCATTCCACTCGAAATTCTGCATCCAACGGTATATAATATGATGGGCTACTCCTAACCACTGCAATTTTAGCATGTCACCCCCAGTGCGTGTCACCTTGTGCGGCCCGCACCCCCCCCCGCACCGCCCTAGCAATGCCACTGCTTGGTTCTAGACCAATTTTATCAAATCTGCCTCTCTCATGTACTAATCTGTCTAGGGATCGAGTGAGAGGGTGCTTATAAAATGGCAGAAAGTCAAAACTGTCAGGCTATTTCTGTGCCCCAGAATTGTAAGAATCAGAATCTTGAAAGAAAAAAAGTTCAGTTTTTCAGGATTTTCAGTCAAACAAAGGGAATAAAAATGGGGAGAGACTAAGGACAAACTGTCTTTTTCTTGATTAAAAGTGGTAGTGTGACCACCCTGACATCTAGTTTCCTATTTGGTGGCAGTCGGGCATTCCATCCCTCACCTGCAGTTTGAAGGATACAGCTCACACATAGGTATACTGCCTCAGTAAGAATTAGGCGAAGAGTAGTCTGTGAAACTCCATTTGTTTACCTGTGTCTTTGAGAATGTTGAAAGATAAATGCATGTATTTAATTTGTTTGTTTATCCAACATTTCTATCCAATAAATCAGGGGTCTCCAAACCCCGGCCCAGGGGCCAGATGCAGCCTGCGACCAGCCTCTATCCAGCCCGCGACCAGCCTCTGATCCCCTGAGAGTCTCTGGCCCAGTTGACCAAACACAACTGGAGTTGTGCTTGTGGGATGGGGGAATGGGGGTCCATTTAAGTGTGTGCTTTATTTCTTAGGCTGTGTTGGTGCTTGGATAAATCCTGGGCATTTGAACCCATTCATTTATTCATTCATCTAAGTTCCATCTCTAATATATTCATTTAAATTTTATTATTTAATTTTTTTCTGGCCCTCGACACTGTACCAGATATTTGATGCAGCCCTTTGGCCGAAAACTTTAGAGACCCCTGCAATAGATCCACAAGGCAGATGACAAGCATTCAAGAACTGTCTCGATACTACCATCTGGCACAGAAGGAATTACGAGAGTGCTTGTGAGGGTTAAAACTATTTGCTCACATCACCAGCCAGAGAAGAGGTTTCTGTTTGACTCTGAGAGTAGGAGCTAGATTCATCCCAGAAGGACCTCTGAGAATGGACTGTGTGGGTGTCAGAGGAATGGGGAAAATGAGCTCAAATGAAGAACTGGAGATTTTAACTTGTAATGAACCTCAGTGGATGACAAAACTGTTTTTGAGGAAACCAAAGCATTGTCCAAGGCAAAAGGGAGCATTTCTCCTTGCAGGATGTGAGTAATGTCACAAAGTCACAGGAGCTGACTGTGTTTGCTTGGAGGGAGAACCCCTGTTTTGGACCCAACCTGAGCAAATCAGTCTTTATTGGATATCTCCCAAAGGCATTAACTATGTGAACAGAATGAGCAATATCAACAACAATCTGCAATGTTTGGTCCGGTTCTTTTCTTGGAGTTTGCTGTCCCAAAATAACAGCCCCCTTTGCAGGTTTCAAGCACGAGTTGTTTGTTTCTTTTGTTATCTGATCAAGGGGTAAAGCCAAGGCTTAAACCAGCGAGTAGTGAGGCAATCTCTCGGATAATGCAGAGCTCTTTGCTTGCTTCTGTTGCACATTGGGATAGCCAGTTCTACAACTCCAAGGGGTCAGCAAACCTACCCAAGGGTCAGGGCTGCTTTGACCTCCCCTCTTTACAAAAGGGATGGCGGTCTGTCACACTGTGCGAAGTCCTTTGCCCACCCAACCGGGCCTCCTACTTTCCATCTGTGTGTGGTCACATGAGTTCCAGGCCATACATTTTCATCCAAGTTGTGCCTCAAGAGCATTGAGCAGGCATGAAATCTCCCAAACTAGATCATTTGCTCCCTTCTCCCCATCAGTCTTGCTATGCCCTCTCTGGTGAGTCAGATTTCTTGCTTTGGAAAATCCCAATCAGTCTAAAAGCTTGTGTACTTATTCCTAAAGTGGGAAGAGTTTATTAAATGGAGCTCAAAGGATCAAAGGGAGCTAAAACACCATACTGGCCCCTGCGTGTGAAAACCATCATCAACAACATCTCCAGGCAGGTTTGTTTCTCTAAATCAGAATCTCTGAATTAAGCTGTACAGTATAACCATTTCCTCTTACCCAGTTGGGAGAGGGAAGGGCTTATTTAACCACAAAGTCTTCTCACAATCCAACAATTTGACATATCTCACAATCCTGTTCCTGTTATACTCCGATGGACAATTCCCAGATTAAAATCATGCTCTTGTAAAGCGATTGCAATATCAATTCAGTTGCATATTTCTGAACCATAATCTTTTATGGATTTGGGCTCAAAGACGAACAAAACACACAATGCTGGAGACAAAGGATGGACTCTCTCTCTCTCTCTCTCTCTCTCTCTCTCTCTCTCCATTGTGACTTTACTGGAAATCACTTCAGCCATGTTTTTTTTTTCCCCCTCTCCCAGCTGATCATTTGTGAGTTTGGTTTCCCCCTTGTTGCTCCAGATCCTTACCAGGAATTTTCTTCCAGCATGAAATTTCCTCCTTTGATATGGACATCTTTCAGCTTAATGCCTTTTCGGATTGGAGATGGAGATGGCTTCTTCTTGCCTCAAGTCAAACAACAGCTATTTGCAGAGTCAGGTGTAGCAAAATATCTGTTTACCCTCATGGATGCAATGGTCTAACTGCCCTCAAAAATGCTACACTTCAACCAGTTTGTGTATAATGACAATATTATGGGGCCAGGCCAGAGATTGGTTCCATTCTTTTATAGTTCAGTCCTGGGAATATAGAAAGTGTCCAAAAAATGAGCTCTCCTGGGACAGCCTCAGAGTGAACTTGTAAATCCAAGTCTCATGAACTTCTCTATAAATTGTTTGGACTGGGAGACTGGAATTAAGGAAACAGTACTGTGGAGCTCTACATTTCAAGCAAGCTGCATGAGTCCTGGAAGATGGCCTACAAACTGTGTTGCTAAAAAGGGGCTCAGAGCTGTGAAATATCCGCTCACTTGGAAATCTTTGAGGAGAGTAGGTCTATATGGGTGGTTGTTCCAATCTCAGTTCATGACTGTTTTATACCTGCAGTGAACACATCATAGATTCAACTCCATTTCCCACCATGTCACAGGAGTAAAAATTAACTTCCTCCAAACAACTAGGTCAGGGAACGATTCCATCTAATTTTTATTTGTTCTCATGATATTTAGACTTTGTGACCTAAAGTCACTCTGGTATCTCTAGATATCATGGTACTCATCAAAAGCAGAAATACAGAAAAAGAAAATGAGAAGATTTTCAGACAAAGAGATAAATGAAAAAATCTGTTCAGGAAGGCTTTTGTAAATATCTTAAAGAGTACAAATCACTATGCCTTTCTCCCTTGGAAATGCTACATGAAACAGAACATGTTAAAAGCATATACAAGGGAAAAGCGTATACAATGGTAGATATAGATGGGTAGATGGGACTCGTCAGCCTGGGAAGGCAGCTCATCTGAGAGAAGGAAAACTCTGATCCCAAACCTCCACTGCCTTGTGGCTACGTCCAGTTATGGAAAAGACTTCAGGAGTCAACCTCGAGGCAAAATCTGGAGCCGGAGTCCCTGAGGCAGTTCATGGCTGAACACAGTCATGTTCTGGCAACTCCTGCAACGCCGCTGGAACCAACCGTATTGGCTTCTGCCTTTCCATTGGACCATTTCAGCGACGTGGAGAGGGGGGATTTGCTGCAAGGGTAACAGCCTATCCTCCATACCTACTTTACCCAGGCTTCACGTACTGGAGAGGACACTCTGTTCCAGAACCACCATTCAGAGCATGATACCAGAGTCTTCTGAGACTGAAGGATGCCAACAACAATACAATGGAAGATTCAAATTTGCCTCCCGCTCCCTTGAATGACTCAGTCCATTCTCCCTTTCTGCACCCTAAGGTCCCCAAGCATGGACTCCCTCAACTCCTTTAATTCTCATTCCCAAATTTAACCCAGCTTTAATCATTTGCTTACTTTCTGCCCTCCCAGCCTTGTTTCTCCTTTTGTTTTGTATTCTCTGACATTGTAAGCTCCTTGGGAGCAGGGGCTGTTTGTTGTGAATGCAGCTCTGCAGGGCAGAAGTACACTGGTGGTGTGGTGTGAATGTATAAATACGATGATATTTGTAAATACACAAATACTATGATGAACCACCACTACCCTGCAAGATACTGAGCATTCAGTTCTTTTTTTTTTTCAAGATGGAACCTTTTACGGATGCTACTGAACCTTAAACTGCATCAATCACCAAGCCCCCCTCTTCAAGGAAAAGACAATCAGTTGCCTGAATGCTCTGGTTTTGCTGTTGCTTTAACTTGTGGCCAAGGATGGGCACTTAACTGGGGTGTCATCATCAGAACAAGGCAAAGGCGAAATGCCTGGAAGCTATAAGCAGAATAGCAGCTGAGAAAGCTTTTGTTATTCAAGGAAGAAAAGCACCTTGAAGGAAGGCACTGCAGTTTCAGATGGCTGGAGCCTGACATGGGTTTGAAAAGAGTCTTTCTGCTTGCTCCAATATAGTTCTGCTAACAGTCATCACACGGTTAAACTGCGCACCATTTCTCATTGTGCAGAATGGAAGAGTAGCTCATCTTTGCCCAGAATGTAGACTGCTGCTGCTGGTTTTTTCATGACTATTAATGGATAGATATTTCAACAGACAAAGCACCCTGGGTCATTAACATGAGGTGTTCTATATTCGAAGAGGACAAGATGTCTGTTCCGAGAGATTAGAGACAAGGCACAGCTTCATCCAGCAGATGCAACGCTGTGGAGAGGAGCCTGTGTTTTCCGCTCCCTTCAATGCACGTTTATGGGCAGATTGGGACCACTGTGTTCCGGTTTGATAAATCCAAAGTAAAAGTGTCGGATTCTGTACATGCGACCCAAGAAAGGCACACGTACCCCCACATCATGAATTTTTGATCCTTCTCCTTGGGCACTTTAAGTGCTTTGGAACCTGGAGCAAGGAACTTTACAAATGAGCCCCAAGTCATTATCAGAAGCTGAAAGATTTATTTGTGGTTTCAAAGTACAAAGCGCACGGGCAGAAGTATTATCAAAGCACATATATGGCTGCAACCCAGCCTCCAAACCTCAGTACTAATCAGCTTTCCATTATCACTGGGCGCTGATTCCCTCTGGAGCCACTATTGCAGTAGGGAGCACGTCCCTGCCTTGCGGTAGACCGTGGTAGTCCCCATTTCCAGCTTTGGGTGCCTGTGGTTCATTGTTTCCAGGAAACCGAGCTGGGAAAGACTGGAAGCGCCCTCCAGTCGCACCTGGAATGTGTTCTGTGACATGGCCGCCTGGAGTAAGGCCTTAGGAAAGCACTTCTGGTTTTCAGCAAAAGCCAGAAGTGCCTTTGAGAGGCCTCCAGAAGGCCTTCTGGGGGCAGGTATATGGGGGGGGGGTGTCATGAATATGTACAGTTTAGGCCTAGTAGCATTGCAAGGCCTGAACCAAGCTAAAACAGTAACACAGAAGTGGCTTGCAATTCTTAGCTGCTAGGAATTTACAACTCAATGGAAGGTGATTATGTAGCACCTAGGCAGCCAGAAAGATGCCCATCAAGGATGGAATGCAGCTGCAGATCTCCAGGGGGGAGGGAAGAGCTGAGAGGGCAAGCTTCCAGCCCCACTTCAGGAGGACAGGGTCTTTGTTCCTTGCCTCTAGTGAGAGAGGTGGTGGGTGCACATCCTGCCCCGCCAGGACCATGTAGCCTCTTAGGTAACTGAGGATCTACAAAAGAAGCTGACCCAGGTGAGAGTCAGAGATTAATAGAGTTAGCCAGTTAGCTTTGTTGTTTTATGCTGATATGTTTCCTAGAAGTTTTATGCCTCTAGCGTTTGCTGCCTTTTGTAACTTTTTGTAACCCTATGTATTTAATAAAGTAGAAAATCTTTTTACCATGTTGGTTCATTGTCTGTTGGGGACAAGGTTCAGAATCCTGCCTAGCCATTCAGCAAGCTACCAAAAATCCTCATTGTGGACTAGAAACTTGAGGACTGAGACTTTAAGTAAAGAAAGTGCTCAGTGCCTACAAGGGATATAGTTAAGACTGGAGGGCCTTGGTTTTCCTGGACTGAGGCACTGGCTCTTACAGGGTGGGGCAGTACTACCGAACAGGGATCTTTGAGGGCTCTAGGGTTCAGAACCAACAACTCTGAGCACCCAAAACCCTGGGAGTGAGACCCAAGTGTACGACAGGGGGGGGTGCCAAAAATGTATGTGCTCCTGGGTGCCAGAAGCCCTAGCTACACCCTTGGAAAGGAGGACTGCAGTGAGTGGTCAATGCCCAGATCTATGCACTGTACTGTTCAGTCCAAACACCTACCCACCCCACAATAATTTGCTCACTTCCCGAGCATAAGGCCCTGTGGAACATCAAAGTCATCAAAAGCATGGCAGATTTGCCAGGCTGCCTCGGTTGGATGTTCTGTGTAGAAGAGTGAGACAGTGCCAGGCAAGATTATTTAAAACTCTGTCCGGAAGGATGACGGATCACAGAGCCCCAGCCCAGGCCTCCCCTCTCTCTGCTGGTTTCCCTGCAATGGCCGTGAAGTGGCTTATGAATAGCTACTGGCTCCAGGCCCAACTCAGAAGAGGGACTGTTACTCTCCTCCCTTTCCCGCCTACTCGCGCTTACAGCATCCATCAATGCCTGGCTTGTGTCTGATGGGCAGCAAGGAAGACGTGGCTGAATAGAACTCCCAAGGGAGGGGTCAGAGCTACTGTTGGGTTGGGGAGCACCTGTGTGTGGCACTGCAGAGGTGTTGGCCCAATTGGAAGGCAGCATGGGAGCTCCATGGAAACTCTCTTGGGTTTCTAAAAAGAGAACTGGAAGCAAGCATTAGCAGTACAGTGGGCCCTCGGTATTCACAGGGGAATCCATTCCAGGACCCCCTGTGGATACAGAATTCTGCAAATGCAGGAATTAAATCTATGGCCGGAGGGCCTCCAAACACATCCCAGATGCGGTCGCCAGCATGAACGCACTTGCGTTCTCTGAGGCCCTCCAACAGCAGGCTCCGCATTCGCGGATGCTGAAATCCACAGATGCCAAGGATAAGGAACGGGCATGTTTTCGCATCAGCCCAGAGGCATATAGCTGCGCTGAATATGAGCCAGAGCATAGTTCCATGGCCCATTTTGAATGCCCAGGCTAGCCTCGGAAAATGCAAAATTCACAAGTGTCTCTGATCGTGCGCAGAGTGCCTTTCGCATCACTGTTCGGTAACAAGAGCCAGCCCCTCCCCTCCGATGTTTGGCTCTGGGCTGAAGGGGTTCCAGGTCAAGAGCCACGGCTTGCCAAGCGGGCTCCAGCCAGCAGCACCTCTCATCGTAGAAATTAAGCACTGGGCATGCTTCCAGGCGAATGCAGCTCCGGCGTTTCCTTTGATGTCTTCGTTCTTCAGCTCGGCTTTGCTGTCCAAATGCCACCTTTTGGTGGCACAGAGCCCACGTACATTCTGAAAGAAATGCAGATCGAGGTATTGTTCCAACTAGCTTTTTTCAGAAGCTACATCTGGATAGGGCAGCCTCTGCCTTTTCTGGCATGCTAGACCTTAGCCTGCTGGTCCTATATCGGTTCTCCTGATACTCAAGGCGGGGAGGGGGAAGAGAGTTCAGCCAGAAGCATCGTCAGAAGCTTGCATGGTTACAAAGACTCTGAGAAGCTAAGCAGATTTCTGGGGAGAGGAGCCGTGGGGTTCAGAGGCACCGTCTGATCAGGCCTGGATCCAGCTCTGAGTGCCAGGAGCTCCCAGCAGGAGCTCCAGCACCGTGCAGAATGCGGACTGACGGTGATGCGCTCTCCTGCCTCCATCCAGGGCCTGGATTTCCCTTTATGGAAATAAATTGCCTCTGCACCCCTGCCTGCCACCTGGGCTTCCCTCCTGCCTGGCCCCCATCTGGCGTGTGCCTCCAGGATTGAGTTGATTGCCAGCACTATTTTATTGTGATTAATTAGTTCGTTAGCACAGGAAGGAGGGTCGGTGACTGCCCTGTTGCCTTTGGCCCCCCTTCCTCTCCTGCCACCACCCACGGCACTTGCCCTGCTGGCTGCATAACCCCAGCCTTTGTCAGGACGAGTGTCTCGCTCTTCCCCCTGGCTCCGGGACAATGTAGGCTTTTCTCTCAGCCATGTGCTAAAGGGCATGATGTACGCAAGAGGGGTTGTGTGTGTGTGTGTTTTTCAAATAAAAAGAAACATAAAAACAGAGGCCCATGAGCTCCTTCTTGTTGTCCTCTGTCCCCCCCCCCCAAGATTGGCCCACTTCCTGGAATCAGAATCAGTGCTTTACCCCCTCCCCCACTCCCAGTCTGAACCCCTTTCCCCTTGCACTGCTTGTAAATATGAAAGACAGTACTGGGAGAAGTTCTATATAACCTACTAAAGTGTTCTATGTTCTTCATTGTTTCTTGATGCCAGTAATTATAGAAGCATGTACAGGCAAAGTTGTACTAGGGTATTTGCAACCTGGGCAATTGTGTCCTGGTCAAATGTTTCCCAGTCATTGGCAACCCTGGATGTTTGTAGCAGTTTTTGTTTGTTTTTTTGAGTCCCAGTTATTTGCATCCCACAATCCCCTGGAGTATTGTGTCCAGTTCTGGTCGCCACATCTCAAAAAAGACATAGTGGAAATGGAAAAGGTGCAAAAGAGAGCGACTAAGATGATTAAGGGGCTGGGGCACCTTCCTTATGAGGAAAGGCTACGGCGTTTGGGCCTCTTCAGCCTAGAAAAGAGACGCCTGAGGGGGGACATGATTGAGACATACAAAATTATGCAGGGGATGGACAGAGTGGATAGGGAGATGCTCTTTACACTCTCACATAATACCAAAACCAGAGGACGTCCACTAAAATTGAGTGTTGGGCGGGTTAGGACAGACAAAAGAAAATATTTCTTTACTCAGCGTGTGGTCGGTCTGTGGAACTCCTTGCCACAGGATGTGGTGGATGGCGTCTAGCCTAGAGGCCTTTAAAAGGGGATTGGACAAGTTTCTGGAGGAAAAATCCATTATGGGGTACAAGCCATGATGTGTATGCGCAACCTCCTGATTTTAGAAATGGGTTATGTCAGAATGCCAGATGCAGGGGAGGGCACCAGGATGAGGTCTCTTGTTATCTGGTGTGCTCCCTGGGGCATTTGGTGGGCCGCTGTGAGATACAGGAAGGTGGACTAGATGGGCCTATGGCCTGATCCAGTGGGGCTGTTCTTATGTTCTTAACTACAATTCCCAGGAGGCCTTGCAGGTCTCTTGTTATCTGGTGTGCTCCCTGGGGCATTTGGTGGGCCGCTGTGAGATACAGGAAGCTGGACTAGATGGGCCTATGGCCTGATCCAGTGGGGCTGTTCTTATGTTCTTATGTTCTTATAACTGGGCAACAAACCCCACATTATATATCCAAAGCCTCTTAACCCAGTTCTAACTCTAACCTTACCTTTGCCTTTTAAATATAAAAAAGTGCATCTAATATAAATATACCTATATTGAGACCTATATACCTAAATGTCTGGGATGCAAAAAGAAGGAACATAAATGTCCATTACCAGGACGCCTTTGACCAGGACACAGCTGTTCCAGGATGCAATGTCACGATGCAGAATATCTGATAGAGGAGACTGGTGTTCAGCTTCTGTTCATGGCCTCCTCTTCTCCTGAGGTCTTTTGCACTGCTGCAGAATCGCGTTCAGAGCACCTCTCCTACATCCTCTCCATGATTCAGGCACAGGGCCTGCCTCAGCAAGATCATTTGAGGCTCCATGTCTGCTGGCCTGTGTGAAGATACAATGAAAATACAATGGCCCTGCCCCCCTGAGCATGTGCAAAGTTCTTTTCACAGCTTAATAACCTCCTGTCCTCTAACCCAGTGATTTTCAACCTTCTTCATCGCACGGCACACTGACGAGGCACTAAAATTTTCAGGTTTTTGACCATTGACAAGGCACATCATGCTGCCAGTGGGGGTTCACATCCCCTATTGGCCCTACTAAATAAGTGACCTTCCCCCAAATTCCTGTGGCACACCTATGGGCCACTCGCGGCACACTAATGTGCCATGGCACAGTGGTACTCTAACCATCTGGGGTAAAGAGGAGTGTTTATGGATTCTGGAGGTTTTGGCTTGCTTTCCCAGTTATTATTTCATTTTTGGAAATGTAACTGGCGCAGAGGAACCTTCTGTTCCTTAGCTGGGCAACCCCACTTTCGGGCTTGCTACTTCCTTTTGTTTGCCTCCTCCTCCACATGCTGAAGACAGCAAAGGTTTTTGGAGAGACACTGTTTAATCAGGAGGAAAGGCATGAAGGACAGGGACGTTTGCGTGAACAGATGCTACAGGCTGCTCTGGAAACCAAGCTGGGTGCGTGTGTGCTGTAGTCAAGGCACATTGAAGGGGGACAGTTGGTTGCCCAGAGGCATCCCTGGTTGCTCAGAATTCATCACGAGGATGGAGCAGAACCGAAGCAACGGAGTCCGCCAGGGGCAAGCTGCAGGTTTTGGTGAGGTTGTGTCCACGTTTTCATGGGATTGTGCAAGTTGTAAGGCATGGTTGGAGCACTGATTTTACACAGAGCCCGAGTGGTGCAGTGACTCTGATTTTTATGGGGAAGATTACAGAAGGGTCTACCTACTTTGGCCCTGGCAGATCTTGGGAAAAGAGGGAGGCACTGGCTTCAGGGCTCTCCCTCCCCCCTCACCTGCAGATTCTGGAAGGCTACACTGGCACACCTGCTGTGGAGTAGTTTCATTGTTTTCTTTCACCCTCAGCCAGTTGTTTGTCTTAGCACTTGACTGGGGCGCAGGAACACGTGCACACGGCCCTCCTCTCCCTTCACTTTCTTGCTTCTTGGGAATAGTAGGATGACCTCAGCCCTATTTGAAATCTTCCCTTCCGGAGGTGGGTCCCAGGAGTTGAGACAGAAGTTCATTGTTCCTTCCTTTTTCTCATCAAGAAGAAAAGGCGGGCTGTGTGAGGATGAGGATGGCTCAAGGTCCTTTTGTGCCTTGCCCATCACTGTGAGGCAGGCAAACCTCAGAAGGGTGAGAAAGGTCTTGCGCTAATCCAACTGGAAAATCCAGATGCATTTTATTCTAAACGTGACTCTTTCCTCCTTGACTAGCATTTTCCTTCCTCTTCTCTCCATCTCAACAGGCTCAATTTCCCCAGAGGACACCTCTCTTCCATGCTGTATAAACAATGATCACTGTAGTCATGGTTAATAATCTGTAAATAAAGCAAGAAAGAGGAAATGGGGGGTCGGGGGAGATAATATAACCTTACACATGCATGCACGTATTACAGACGCCTGCCCAAAATGCTTTAAATAGTACGTAAAACGTGCCTGCTACAATTATTTGTTGTCAGCGCCCTGCTGATAAACTTTCCAGAAGCATCTTGACTTACCAGCCTTGGAAACAGAGCACTGGGCTGCATTGGTCTTTGGTCCAGTCCAGGAGAGCTCGTATATTTTTGCTGCCACCGGAACAGAACTTGTCATTCTGCAGTAATGTGTGGAATTTCGGTCGGGGATCCAAAATTCAGAACAATGAACTTTTAAACCAATTACTAATTATCCCTAAGCCTATAAACTTCAAAGTTTGCAAGTGCAGTAATTGCTGGTGGAATCACAGGAGAGGAAGGGAAAGATTTCCAAGGTTTGGAAGAGGTCTTCAGTTATTATTTGCCCCTTCATCTAAACTTGCTGAAGCTGAGTAAAATAAGCACAATAAATAAATACTGTATATGTTCATTGCATATTGGATAAGGGCCACAAAATCCAGCTTTTCCTGGTTCCAACTCGAGGTGACTTGGCCACAGGATCCAGATTTCTGGATCTTCCGACTGCAATGTTACACTAAGGGTGCAATCCTAACTAACTTTCCAGCACTGGCATAGCTGTGTCAATGGAGCACGTACTGCATCCTGCAGTTGGGGGGCAGTCATGGAGGCCTCCTCAAGGTAAGGCAGTGTTTGTTCCCTTACCTCAGAGTTGCTCTACCCTTACCTTGGTGCTGGAAAGTGGGTTAGGATTGCGCCCGAAATGAGTGATGGCCAGAGAGCAGTGTGGTGTAGTGGTTAGTGTTTGGCCAGGCCTGGAGAAAGGAAGATTGAGCTCAGTGGGTGACTATGGGCTGGTCACTGTGAATACCAACCCAACCTACCTACTTCACAAGGTACTTAGCACAAAATGGGAAGAATAACTTTGAGCCCCAAGCTCTTTGGAAGAGGGGTGGGACGCAAATGAAAGAAATGACAAGTCTGATAGCTTCTGAGCCAGTCCCACTGCCAAGGGGAAGGTTCCACCTGGGCAAACTGCCAAGGTGAAGTCATTCTAGGATCAAAGGAAGCACCTCACATTTGTCTATCTAGTTCAGTATAGCTGACTCTCCAGAGTTTCAGGCAGGGGTCTTGCCTCTTTCCCAAGCCTACCTGGAGATGGTAGGAATGGAATCTGGTGCCCTCTGTATGCAGAACAGCTGCTCTATCACTGGGCTCTCATATTCATCCCCAGAGTTGCACCCAGAGTTTTAATATTCCACATGTGCGCAGTGCTGGAATAGTTCAGTAGCTGTGCAAAGTACACACCCAGGGGGAGTGGAGGGTATCATTAGCTAGCTAATAATCCAACTGGTCCACATTTCAACTAAACGACACCATGCAGCCGTTCCTGCTGTAAAAGTGGAGAACCAAGTGGATTGAAGCAAGAAGGAGCCGCTGCGTAATAACAGCTTCCTTCAACGCTCTGCGTGTTTCCAAACAGACTGAAATGAGACGTGATCACCTTGATTTCCCTTCCAATTGCGGTAAACAAGCAGGCTTCACAGGTGTCAGTTACACAGTGCAGATGGACCTGGGGAGAGTGAAAAGTGCCGTGTTAATCTCAGGTTTTCACCCAGTTGCCCTCCAAGGCCTGAGAACTCCATGGTAACCAGATGTTATCCAAACCCACAGAGGTGTCTCCTGCGTTCATCACATTCCCCCTCCATTGTGCTTTCTTAAAAGCCCCAATAAAGTATGCTGAGCCAGGGAACAGTGGATTCCCCCCCCCCCATTTGAAATAATAACAGCCCCCTGTCCTCCAATCCCCATCAGGTTTGCATCAAGATGAAGAGGTTGCTTTTTGCTGTGGGTAACAGACTGGAATGCTGTCTAAATGTTTACAACACCGAAGTTTGATAGTTGAAAATTCAGTACTTTCATCCAAGCGATATGAGACTCAGAGACTCTGTGCCAGCCTTCCAGAAGGTGCTCATCTGCATCCCATTGGCCAAAATATTGTCTGTGGGCATGGCTGGGAGGAATTTGGGAGGCCCTCCAAATGAATCTGCCCTACTGTTCCTCCTTCCCACCCTCTGCTATTTATATTTCCCCTGCGTCCATTTTCATACATGTTTATGAGAAGCAAGCCAGGGTTGTCAAACTTCTGACCCCAACTTTCCCAGAGTTCAAGGCTGCCTGGATCAAGGCCTGTGTCTTTGATTTAAACCTATTAATCCCCGTGATAAATATGCATATTTTCAGAGAGTTGGCTCTTGAATAGATTGGGGCACAGTGAATACTCTGTGTGTGTTGTGCATGCTTGTGTAATGTCTCATCAGAACCTCAAGTATATTCTACTGGCTTGCCGTACCAGCTCAGAATATTAACATCTATCTCAGGGCATGGCAAATTTCTTGTTCTCATGATTACAGAAACATATGTTTCTCAACGGTCCCTATTACCAGGTACAGACTTTTATTTTCCAGCACCTGTCCTTGATAAATCACTGTCCCAAATCACTGTCTTGCTGTTTTAGTATGTTACTAAAGTTGCCATTCTCCTAGTTTAAGCTCCCTCCCCAGGGTCTCTGTAGCTTAAATCTCTGAGTGGTGAAACAGTGCATCATGTCTATTATAAGAGGGGCAGGAGGTCTGGTCTAGAGGGTCGAGCCTCCATTTGCCTGAAGATAACATCCGAAGGTCGCCAGTTCGAGGCCACCGGCACCGTGCGACCTTGAAGCAGCTGACAAGCTGAGCCGAGCTATTCCATCTGCTCTAAGCGTGGAAGAATGGAGGCCAGAATGTGCGGCCAGATCAAGAAAGAAACATCTGAATGTTGTGGTTTCTTGAAAGATAGAAACCTTCTTTCAAATTGTAAAATTCCCTACGGGGATTTAATTTGCCTGCCTATGTAAACCACCTTGAATAAAGTCTTGAATAAAGACCAAGAAAGGCGGTATATAAATACCTGTATTATTATTATTATTATTATTATTATTATTATTATTATTATTATTATTATTATTATTATTATTATTATTATTATTAGCAGGGTCGGACTTGTCCTGAAGCAGTGGTCCTCCAGGATTCTCAGTTGGAGGCTATAGCTAGGAGCAGGTTCTATCAGTTTCACAGCCCCATCCTATGCTTTCCCCCACTACCACCAACGCAGCCATGCCAAATGGCTCACGCTGCATCTTGTGGGGTAGGAGCCACCTCAGAGTTCTCTTTTGTGCAAGGGAACATTTGTTGTTTGACTTAGGGCATAGGCCTCCATGGTGCGAAGGGGTCTACTTTGACCTGTGCCAGCGAAATCCTTAGATATAAATATAGAACCTTCTTTCAATTGTTAAAATCCCTACGGGGATTTAAATTGCCTGCCTATGTAAACCGCCTTGAATAAAGTCTAAGGAGAAAAGAAGAAATCTGAAGACCAAGAAAGGCGGTATAGAAATACCTGTATTATTATTATTATTATTATTATTATTATTATTATTATTATTATTATTATTATTATTATTATTATAAATGCATGCAAATACATGCACTTTGATGCCAAGTCAGCACGCAGTGTACAGCCGGGAATTTCACCCACTGAAAAGAAGGTAACATATTTTAGGGCAGTCTTATGTATTTTTAGTATATCTTTAACACTGAACGCTGATCTTGCCAATTCTCCTATATGGATCAGAAACATGGGCTTTGCTCAAATCAGACATGAACGAGCTCGGGGCCTTCCAAATGAGAGGCTTGAGGCAGAACCTGGGTGCCTCTTTGTGACTGCCATCATAACAAGACAATTCGGATACGGTGCAAGCATCAACCATCAGTCGAAGAACAAACCTAAAACGCAGACTATAGTGGTTCGACCATGTCTGTAGAATGAACACCAGTTGGCTGCTAAACAAGCTCCTCTGGTGAGAGCGGCCTCCCTACTGGAGGGAAAAATGGGCAGCACCAAAGAAAACGCGGATCAAACACATTGAGGAAGACCTGATGAACCAGCGATTGATCGTCCACAAGGCGAGCAAAAACACACACATTTGTGTCACTTGTAAATCTCTATTAGGAATGCAGGATGCGTGATCAGAGACTGTATTACCAGACAGTGGGGACAGTGAAAGGCCAAGCACCTTATCCTGCAGATTAATTTCCTTAGGGTCATCTGGCAAGCCACAGCTGGAGACAGAGCGCTGGGGCCGATGGACCTTTGGTTTGAATTGGCATCTCCCATCTTTATGACCCCTTGTTTGGATCCTTCTCCAATCTGCCTTCTGTTCACTCGCTGATCCTGCAGAAACCACTCAGACTCGGAGAACTTAAAATAACACACCTTTCCGATTTGGTCGTTAGTCGAACTGGCTCTCAGCCACAAAAGCTGGTCTGGCTTGAACTTTTGATCCCCAGCTGTTTGAATGGGAATGAAACTGGCTGACCTTCCTTGGTCCCTAATCTGTTTGTTTTGACAGCAAATTGCGGAGCTGAAGTTGATGACACCCAGAAAATAAGGACAAAGGCAAGGGAGAGATAGAATGGAGGCTGTTATCAGAAGCTCCAACTTCTGCCTTGTACAAGACAAGGGGGAGGGGGGGTTGTAAATCCCCTGATGCCACAGAACCTTGCAGTGTCACAAAGATCCTCAAGCTGACAAATGAAAACACCCTAGCTTTGGGTTTCCTGGACCACAATCCTGATGCTTTGGGGGTACATAAGCCCAGCCCCAAGCTGCCATGAGTCCAGCATTCTGTTTCCCACATTGGCCAAACAGATGCATCCAGGAAAATGACAAGCAGGTAACAATTCCAGATATCTGGTGGAGATGACCTGTTCTTTGCAATCACCACCATGCGCAGAGAGTGATCTTGGGTCCCTCTGATGTGGATAAGATGATGCAAGGAGTTGCCACTTCTCCACCCCTCTCCACCCACATCCGACTCATGTGCCACCTAACATGGTCCAGTTGCACAATCTTGTCAGTGTTCCACCTGCCCTTGTGTTTTGATGCACTTGTACAACATCACAATCTGCAGGAATTGTGCTGGTGTAGAAACTATGCAGCATTTTCTTTTTCGTGAGAGGCTACAAGAATTGTGTTGCTGTCTGCCAGCCAATCAGTCAATTAGTGTCTGGGAGACACACAATTCTTGCTCAGGGCAAGAGAAGCTAGTAAATTTTTCAAAGAGGATTTGGGGAATTATTTTAAATCCTGGCATTGCGGGGAGGAGGGCACACGTCCATTTGCAAAGTCATGTTTATGCCGGACGGCCTGCATTTGTGTTTCACATCGCAATATTTTGCAGTGTGTGTTTATTGCAATGCATCAAGTACACTATTTTCTGAACTGTCTTATAAAGCAGCCCCATGCAAAGCACATTACAGTGATCCAGTCTGGATGCGATTAATGCATGTGTGACACTCCAGGTAGGATTGGAGCCACTGTAAAGTCATGGTTCCAAGCCCAAACCCTGCTAGGTAACCCAGAAAGATACCATAGTTGGTGATACTGAAAGCCACTGAGAGGAGCAGGAGAAACCAGAGGTCCATGCTCCCTTCGTCTAACTCCTGGTGGAGGTAACCTACCAGGATGACCAAGGCAGTTTCCATCCTGAAGCCAGTTTTGAAGCCCAACTGGAAAGGGTCAAAATAATGTCACCCAAGAACATTTGGAGCAAAGATGCCACTATGAGCTTTAACACCTTGCCCCTAAATTGGTTACTGGATTCATTCATTGGCTACCCAGCCTTTGGCAATAGGGTTTGGAACTCATGCAGTCCAGCTGCCCCTATTTAGGAGGGACAGTTCCTATTTTCTAATCCCTTTCCCTGGTAAATCCTTGCCTGTCATCCCCCCCCCTTTTGGGGGATTCCTTGTTAATATTTTGTTGGCATGAGTTGCTAGTGTTGTCGTCGTGCTTGAGGGCTCCGTGTTCTCCCCAAGGTGTCTCGATTGCCTCTTATCCCTAGCGGATATGCATGTAAATCAATGTACCCATGCATAAACCATAAGAAGCCACTATGCAGTTTGCAGCCTGCTCTTCATGCCCGGCAGATGCTGTGTGATATTTTGATCTGTTAAGAAAAAATGGTAAGAAAACGGTATTTTTTCTTTAGCTACCACCCTTGCCCCCAAATCACCCCCTTGGCTTTTAAATCTGTGCAAGACAAGCCATCGCAGCGTCTCTAAACACAGTGTCCAGGGAGCCAACGAAGCAGAGACACTGGAGAGAATGGAGCTCATGAATTGGATTCTTGACAGGAGAACAGGGTTGCTGTTATAACTATAAACACCAGCCGCAGTTCCTTTTGTTGAAAGGTTTGAGCAGTTTGCACTTAAAAGTTGGCAGCTGCTGCTCTCAGTTTCCTGCCTTTAGGGCAGCCATTTTCAACCACTCTGCCATGGCACACTGGTGTGCCGCGAATGGTTCGCAGGTGTGCCGCAGGAGTTTGGGGAGTGTCATTGATTAGTACGGCAATTGGGGGATTTGAGCCCTCTACCAGCAGCGTGGTGTACCTTGCCAGTGGTCAAAAAACCGATGGTGTGCCTTGACAATGTTAGCATCTTGTCAGTGTGCCATGAGATGAAAAAGGTTGAAAATCCCTGCTTTAGGGTTTCAGATCACAAAAATGGCCCTTGCTCCTTTGTTTGGGTGCAAACTCCGACTGCTGAACTGGATCCCCCTTTTCCAGCTGCTGCAACCAGCAGCCTCTTTGCAAAAGGAACATTCTGAAGCCTGGAATCTTATCGCAACCCGATGATGCCATTTAAAGCAACTAATCTCATCTGGAGAGGAAAATTAATTATTTCTGATGAATCATCTGAACCCTTCCCACTCCAGAAGGAGGGGCTGGAACAGTGGAGGAGCAGAAAAACCCATCTGTCAAAGGGCAAGGACTGTGGTCTGCAGGAAAATGCACGTTCCACTGGGACCGGTCCCAGGTGGGGGGAGAGGTGAGATGACTAAAGTGACCTTTGCATGCTCAACATTGAGCTGCAGTTTCATTCTAAGATGCATGTAAAGTTTGCATTGCCCAGAGCCAGGTGGGGGGAGAGTGCTTCAAGGAGATGCTTATCTGCTCCTCAGGCGCAGGTATTTGGGGTGTTGGCTCACGTGTGCTTGGAATGGAGAACACAAAAGCCCTATGGGCAGGAGGTCTGTTCTAGAGGGTAGAGCCTCCATTTGCCTGAAGATAACATCCACAAGGTTGCCAGTTCGAGGCCAGCGGCACCATGCGACCTTAAAGCAGCTGACAAGCTGAGCCGAGTTATTCCATCTGCTCTGAGTGTGGGAGGATGGAGGCCAGAATGTGAAACCAGATCAGAAAGAAAAATCTGAATGTTGTGGTTCTTGAAAGATAGAGCCTTCTTTCAATTGTAAAAATCCCTACGGGGATTTAAATAGCCTGCCTATGTAAACTGCCTTCAATAAAGTCTTGAATAGAGACCAAGAAAGGCGGTATATAAATACCTGTATTCTCTTGTTGGCATCCTTCAGTTTCGGAAGACTATGGTGTCACACTCTGAATGGTGGTTCTGGAACAGAGTGTCCTCTCCAGTACGTGAAGCCTGGGTAAAGTAGGTATGGAGGATAGGCTGTTACCCATGCAGCAAATCCCCCTCTCCACGTCACTGAAATGGTCCAATGGAAAGGCAGAGGCCAATACGGTTGGTTCCAGCTGCGTTGCAGGAGTTGCCAGAACGTGACTGTGTTCAGCCATGAACTGCCTCAGGGACTCCGGCTCCAGATTTTGCCTCGAGGTTGACTCCTGAAGCCTTTTCCATAACTGGATGTAGCCACAAGGCAGTGGAGGTTTGGGATCAGAGTTTTCCTTCTCTCAGATGAGCTGCCTTCCCAGGCTGACGAGTCCCATCTACCCGGTGGCTGTTTAGATCGCCTCTTACAACAAGTACAGCCAAACTGAGGGCCTATTCTTATCCCCAGCCCCCAGGGGAGATACCTGTATTATTATTATTATTATTATTATTATTATTATTATTATCAGGACATGCTCAGGGTGAGTGATGAAGCCGCCTATGGTCTATGAAAGGGCTCTTCTCAGTTGAGTCGGTTTGTCTTTAGGGCGCCACGATATTTGACAACAGTCCAACACGGCTACCTCTCTAGAAGTTGTGCACATTAGGACTCTTTCAGTCAAACATTTAAATGAGTGTGCTGTATTCCTCAAATGTCAATATGGATACTGCTTGGCTTTAACTGGTGCCTGGACAGCCTTTAGCTCAGTGATTTTCAACCAGCGTGCCAGGGCACATTGATGTGCAGCAAATGATCCACAGGTGTGCTGCTGGAGTTTGGGAAAGGGTCAATTATTAGTAGGGCCTTTGGGGGATGTGAGCCCTAATTTGCAGTGTGGTGTGCCTTGCAAATTATCCAAACACTGATGGTGTGCCTTGACAATTTTAGTGCCTTGTCAGCATGCCATGAGATGAAAAAGGTTGAAAATTGCTATTAGTGCCATGAGAAGTTTCCAAAAATGTAACTTTGAATATTTATTTATTTATTTATTTATTTATTTATTTATTTATTTATTTATTTATTTATTTGTCACATGTTTATACTGTCCTTCCTTCAAGGAGCTCTAGGTGGTAGTTCCTCCCCTCTTTTTGTTCTCACAACAAGCCGGTGAGATAGGTGAAGATGAGAGTGATTGGCCCAAGGTCACCCAGGAAGCTTCATGACTGCGCCTGGATTTGAACCTGGATCTTCCAGGTCTAACTCCCAAACTGCTACCACACCATTCTGGCTCTCTAATCTCTAACATTTCTTGATCAGCTGAAACAGGGCTTTTCAGATTTTTTACTGACTCAGTCCTAGACTATCCGGCAGCAGAGATTTGAGATTTTAGGTGCAGCAAAGTTCTTTTTACTGAGAAGGCCCCACATAGCTGGGGCAAAACATTGGGAAACTTTTTAGCTTTTTAGTGCATGTGGCCTGACAGCCCCACAATGAATTTTTCTTTTAGCTGAAACACGGTTTGGGGAGGTGGATGTCTTTGTTGCCCAGTGCATAAGGCAGAGTTAACATGCTCCAGATGAATGTTGTGTCGTCCCACATGTGAGCTGCATTCTCCGTGGCCTCCCTATTTATGTTCCTCTCTCCTGTTTTGTGAAGATGGATAGTTGCTTATGCAGCTTTATTTGGCATGAAACCGCTCCTCATCTTGCCTTGGACAGACTCCATCTGCTGCTGGAGGGAGGCAGCTTTAAATCACATTTGCTGGGTTACCATCGGGCATTTCTGCTATTCCATGCGCCTCGGTGGCAAGCATTTCCTTCGTCCTGAGCTCCAGCATGGGTTCACCTTGATCTCCACCATCTAAGGCTGTTGGTTGGGTGCCATGCAGGGGGATTCAAGCACGTGGCAATGCTGGACATCAACCTTCCCAGGCTGATGTGGGAGGCCTTGGGTCATGTTCAGATTTTGCCCTTTCACACATGTTAAGCTGACCCTACAGCACAATCCGCAACATAAGATAATTCAGACCAGCAGTTAGATCAAAACAGGGATTTCCTACCACTCCAGGGTCTGCAAGCCAATTAACCAGGAAAACACAATGGCATCTTTACATCTGCTGACCAGCACCTGTGGACAGAGGACTTGTGGTGCCTCTGAGATCCTCCTCACTTTTGTCCAACTTCTTGAATGCAGAAGATTAACCCAAACCGATTTGGTTGTATGCAAACTTCTCCCAGGGCACGGTGGACACTTCTCCTTATTTGAGAGATGCCTGCAAGGCCTCCAGCTAGAGGACCTGTTTTGGCCAAAACAACAAAAGGCAGCCTCTTAGCACTGATCAAGCATTTCTCATTTCCCTTGAAGGTACAGCTTATTCAGCAAAAGCAAGAGCTGGATAAGCTAATATCCAGGTAATCTCCATGGTGAGCACATGATGTCTTATGCCACGTGTCTGCAAGGTGGTCAGGCAGCCGGACATTGTCAGCATGTGATGTGGAACTTGCCAGTCAAAATCCCCTTTCAGGAAGAAATCTTAGCTATAACTAACATGGTTTTGGGTAAAGTGAATTTTGGATAAGGTCTAGGACAGGGGTGCTCAATAGGTGGATCGCGATCTACCGGTAGATTGCGAGGCAAAATGAGTAGATCGCGGAGCCCTGTCTCTCCAAACTGTTAATATGTCAGTTTCGTCTAGTGACTAGACGAAACTGACATATTTAGCTGACACTAAACTGACACTGAAACTGACACTTTAGCTGCTCTTCAGGCATGCAGCAACAAAACTGACAAAACTGACTAGACTCCACCAGGGGCTCCATACATTAAAGGAGGTGTCTGTCAGACACTTCCTTTCCCCCTGGTAGATCTCCGGGCCTTGCTGGGTTTCAAAGTAGCTCTCGAGCCAAAAAAGTGTGAGCACCCCTGGTCTAGGATAATCCCTAAGGACAGCAATGTATTGTTGAATTACATTCCTACTACAATATTCGGAAACTTTCTCCTGGGTACAAATCATAGAGAGCTTTTGGTTTAGCAAAATAAGTGATCCTACAAAACCAGACAGAGAATTCTCAGCCTGCTACCCAACAGTGGTCCACAGACTGACTTGACTTGGTGGCCTTTGAGCAGACTATGTTTGAGGGGACCAGCAAGAAAACTCTTATTGCGGCATCTGGGACCCATTTTGGGAATTATATGAGGCTGAGAACATAGAAAGAGATAGTCAATATCACCCTGGGTGGATTCGCAGATTGGCAGATGCCCCTGTAACTTGTTTTTGTTGTATTGCATGTTCTATACGACAAAGAAGGACAATATTCTTTTTTTCAAAAACAATAAGTAAAAAAAATAAATAGATGCCTCCTCTTTATTTACAATTTAATAAACAAGAGTGATGACTCATTGTTTGGAGAAGTCACTTTAATGATTTAATTTTTTCGCTCCCAGTTTCACGATGGTCCTTTTTCAAGATTTGCTCTTCCCCGTTTAAAAACAGCCTCCATCAGTGAATCAATGAAAACTTCAGATCATGAACCAACCAATTAAACTTTGCAGTCCTAATACAATGAGAGTGATGCTGAGTGTGCGTGGAAGGCCTTTCCTGTTCTACAGAAGGTTTGTACCATATTCCAAGGCGGAGAGATGACAAGATTGTAGCCCCCCACCCCCCGCCAGTAATGTAATTGTCAGGGCCTTTGTTGGCACCTCCTGGTTTTCTGCCTGTTGTGCTTTCCCTTCTCCATCTGTGCCCAGCATAAAAAGGGCGCACAGGGCTTTAAGAACAAAAGCTGCAGGAAGCAGGCTATGGCTTGATTGTCGGGGAAGCAAAACAAGAATTAGGGGAGGGGGAAAACAATGAGGGAATATGAGAGAAAGTATCGCAGGCCCCAGGCATAAGGCATCCCACAGTTGGGGGCAAGATTGCTTTTTTAGTCTCTCAGTGGGTACAAGCAGATAATCTCCTCCAGGCCAGGACGGCAGAGGCTGGCTCTGAGCAACACCCCCATGTAAAGAAATGCCCCCTCCCTCTCTATCCCTTGGGCAAACCCCCCACTTCTGCAAAACTTCACCAATTGTATTGGGAATAAACTTTGCATACAGCCTGGCTGCCTATTTGCAAAAGAAACATCCCACCAAGACAGAGTCACAGCTGTTTGTTGGCTTTACTGCGCAGGATGAACAGCCTTGCAAAATGCAAAACCAAGAGGGCAACAGGAAAAGCTCAGACCCAATTAGACACAAACAAGACTAGCAGCCCAGTCCGAAGCAACTTTCCAGCACTGCCGCAATGCAGCCTCCGTGAGGTTCCACGGAGGCCTCCGTGACTGCCCCCCCACCGCAGGATGCAGCGCATACCCCATCTGTTTGGCTGCATTGGTGCGGGAAAGTTGGATCCAATGGGGCTGTCAAATTATGGCGATAATCTGGTCAAAATCCATAAATGCTGTATAGACACAGCGCGTAACCGGCGAGGTTACTCTTTGTTCCAAACTTAATATTTACTTGTTTACGCAACTTAAAATAGACTTGGCAGAGAATGGTATGACTGCAGGGGAATACATATGACTGAGACAGAGGCCTGCAGTCGTAGAGCACCGTGGGTAGGGACGTGTGCAGGGCAAATAACGCTGCCCCTTGAACCTTTTCAGATGGACCTCCTGGAGTCATGAGAGCTAGAAACTTGTACCACTCAGATTTGCAAATGTCAGGCTTGAGACCATATCCCAACAGAGTCCAAAACTAGCTAACAAGCTAACAGAATCCAAAACATCCTTAATGAGTGAACCCTACCCCTAGCCCGCCCACCCGCTTTCTTTATTAAATGAAGCCTTTTTATTTGCTGATACGGTTTAACAGTTCAGAGTGAGAAACCCTTGCTGATTTACTGACAATTGCAAATCATATATCCATCTAGCATAGGAGTTAGCAACTTTTTCATGCAAAGGGGTTGGACCTTTGGCGTTGACATCATAAGAACATAAGAACAGCCCCACTGGATCAGGCCATAGGCCCATCTTGTCCAGCTTCCTGTATCTCACAGCGGCCCACCAAATGCCCCAGGGAGCGCACCAGATAACAAGAGACCTGCAAGGCTTCCTGGGAATTGTAGTTAAGAACATAAGAACAGCCCCACTGGATCAGGCCATGGGCCCATCTAGTCCAGCTTCCTGTATCTCACAGCGGCCCACCAAATGCCCCAGGAAGCACACCAGATAACAAGAGACCTGCAAGGCCTCCTGGGAATTGTAGTTAAGAACATAAGAACAACCCCGCTGGATCAGGCCCAAGGCCCATCTAGTCCAGCTTCCTGTATCTCACAGTGGCCCACCAAATGCCCCAGGGAGCACACCAGATAACAAGAGACCCGCATCCTGGTGCCCTCCCTTGCATCTGACATGGCCCATTTCTAAAATCAGGAGGTTGCACATACGCATCATGGCTTGTAACCTGTAATGGACTTTTCCTCCAGAAACTCGTCCAATCCCCCTTTAAAGGTGTCCAGGCCAGACGCCATCACCACATCCTGTGGCAGGGAGTTCCACAGACCAGACCTCATCATGTCATTGCCGAACTTCCGGGTTGCCCAGCTTCCAGAAGCGGCTGTGTGGAGCCCAGCTTGGGAGGCAAAGCCCCCTGCTCAGTTTGCCATCTGCCGGACAGTTCCCCTGCCATGTCCTGTCTGGCACGTGGCAAATAGGGCAGGAGGTTTTGCCTCCCAAGCCGAACTCTGCATGAGCTGGATGACATTGGGTGGCTGTGGACCATAGGTTGCTGATCTAATGGTAGAACGTCCCCCTGGGAATACTTAGTAAAATTTGGCAAGCCATGCTGGCACCCAGTGTCACCAGCAAAAAAAGGGGGGGTTGTGAGCCAACAAAAAGGGTACAGGATCAGTGGACTAGTTGAGAGGCTCTCTGTGGGTTTAGTGGCCACAGGAAGAGACAGAGGAAAACGTCTCAAGTGCACAAGAGGTGTCCATTTATCCTGCCCTAACGTGATCTGATTACCAATCCTCATCTGGGCCACTGCAGAGATAAGGCCTGAGTGTTCACTGCAAGATTCTGTTTTCATTCTGCAGAATCACCTGGACAGAATAAATTGACATCTTCCGTTCCTTGGAGATTTCTCTCTCTTTCTCTGTTGCTGTTCTCTGCTTTCTCTCCCGTGATGGTTGTTCGTGATGGTTGAGATTGGGGGGGCTGCCTCCTTTCCCAAACAAAGACATCGCACCAGACAATGGTCAGCGTTGCTGCTGGGAGGCTGGATGAATGAATGAAGCCCCCCAGGCTGAGTCGAAATAGGACAATCACACCCACACTGGCATTTGGCTGCATCATGCTTTATGGGGCTGAAGAAGTGGTTTTGAGGTGCTCATTGCCGGACAGTGAGAGCCTTGTCTAACTCATTAGAGGGTTCAGCTGCTGGACTGCCTCTAACCTCCCCCCCCCCCCACCCCAGCCAGGCAGGTTTTCCCATCATGGCATTGCTATGTATGATCCAACAGCTGCTCGAGGGTGGTGGGGGGCAAGGAGCAGGGGGGGGTGCCACTTTGTGCTACGCCTGATTTCACACTGGAAGAAGAGACGGGCATGACACAAACTTTCTCCCCCTGCAGAGCTATTGTGGCAGCTGTTTTCCAATCCAGAACCCATGTGTCAGCCGCGGGGAACACAAGAGGCTCCTTGTGAACATGATGCTTCATTCACAAGCTTCTCTGTCCCAAGGGCAGTTGTAAAGGGCAAAGAGCCATGACATGCGCAGGGCTGTAAAATAATGTGATGGCATCACAACCTCATAGCCGACACCACCAACACACACCACCACCCCCGTGCATAGTCCACACATTTTGGAATTCCACCCCGTAAGAGATATATTGCTCAATTTAATGAAGTGAGATTTAAAAACGTCTAGCAACTGTTACCCTGCAGATGCCTGATCTCGTCTGATGTTGGAAACTAAGCAGGGTCAGGCCAGGTTAGTACTTGGATGGGAGACCGCATGGGAATACCGGGTGCTGAAAGCTTATACCATTGTCTTCGGAGACTGAAGGTTGCCAACCAGTTTCTTATGGTGGCAGAATATTGAGCAGGCAGTTCCCAATCAGATCTCAGGAGCCTGATGGAGCAGGAGTTCAAGAGTACAGGGGTGTCTTCTGGCCTGCTTGTATTCCTTGCACCAGTTTTGTGACATAGGATTTGTCTCCCCAAAGGCAGCAGCACCTGAAATCCTGAATGAACCTCCACAGTGGGAAGAGAACTCTGGAAGTGTTGACCAGACCCTTCCTAGCTCACTGCTTGACATGAATTCTGATGGCAGTGAAATCTGGTCTACCTGTGCCAATTTCAGAATAACAACCACACTTCTTTCTAGGCAGGGTAACTTACCCCATGATGACACAAAGGTAAATCAAGAACTCTTGACTGCTCCAGTCCCTCTTCCCTGTCTTCATCCTCCAATGAGCAATAATTAAAGTGGAGTTTAATATTTTCGCCATGGCTCTCATCATGTTATAAGGAATCCTTCCTCTTGAGATCAGGGACAAAATCTATTGCCATCACTGAATGATAGGCCCTGCTGATACCCCACACTTACTGATCCATGCCTATTTTCACTGATTAGCCTCAAGACTGCGTCAACAACCCTCGAGGTTGCAGCACGTGGAAGGGGGTGATTATCTCAGGATGAGGGTCCGGGTAAACAAGCCAGCATGCATGAGAGAAACTGCCTTGCCTGGAGAAAGACCTGGCAGGTAACAGCTGCACAGCAAAGGCCAAGCGAGAGCATTTCCCCTCTGGCAATGCCCAGGTCCCCTTTGCAGGAAAATGTCCCTGGTTCATTTGTTAAAGCCAAATGGGCACTTACAGGCAGAGCTTACGGAATTAAGCAAATTGAATGTTCTCGAGTCCTGGCCCCGCTCTTCCTCTGGGGTTAGAGTTGCAAGGGCTTTTTATGATGCCGGAGAGCACGATGATGGCATCGAGTCAGGATCGTTGGTGCTCCAGAAGGGCAGCAGCTTCTTTGGAAACGCCACAGAGTGGCATCGTTGTGGTCAAAAGACTGGGTTGCAAAGCACGTCCTTCCTCCGTCAAATCTCTCCTCTGCCACGAACTGGACATCAGCCCCTTTCAGATGTTATACGAGCGCACGAGGAACAGAGTCAAGCAAATGCCTCCATTTTGCTCCCACCGCTCAAGGGGGAGGGGGAGGGGCTGCGCAGAGGCTCCCTGCAAAATTTAGTGCTTTGCACCCCCCTCTAGCTATGCCACTGGGTGTGCCTGACCTTTGAATGTCCACAATCAGTTCTAGAAAGATCCCTTTTGTGTGCACCAGTCTCTCCACGCAACTGTGACCTCTAGGCAAGGGTTCTGATCATGCAGAGGTCTACGCAAGGACAGTTTCTCATGCATTGTTTGTTTAGATGTATGTTTCTAGATAAATCAGTGTGAAAAACCCTAGAGAGTTCTGTAGAATGTTTACAAACATAGTAAAAACATTAAAAGAAACATTTATGGCTTGTAAAAAAAGTCTAATCATGGATGGTGTTGTGGTTTGGGAGCTGGATTTCGACCTGGAAGATCCAGGTTGTAATCACTGCTCAGCCATGAAGCTTCCTAGGTGCCCTTGGGCCAGCAACTCTTTCGCTTGGTCTAACCTACCTCACAGGGTTGTTGTGAGGATACAAGGAGGGAAGGAACCATGGACACCACCTTGAGCTTCTTGGAAGTAGGGCAGTATAAAAATGTGAAATAATAAATAAACATAAATGGTCACAAATGACTGGTTTGGTGCTGGAGAAGACTCACTGGAGTGCCCCCCCCCCGAGCATTCCAGAACCTCCTTTCAAGGTCACTGTGATTTCATTTGACTTCTTTATTACCTTCAAGCCATCACCTTTCCAGTTTTGAGCCCCTGAGGACAGGAGTCTTAAGGTTTCATAAGCCGCTCTGAACCCAAGGGCTAGACCAGGACAAAAACCAACTAAGGTTGCGTGCTGCAAACCATGTTAAGTGTTCTTAGCATGTATGTCTAACATCGCAATCCTATGCACCTCAGCTCAGAGGTAAGTCCCATTGTATTTAGTGGGGCTTCCTCCCAAACGACAATCTTACTGTAAGGCTGCAATCGTATCTACATTAACCTGGGAGTAAGTCCCATAGACGATGATGGAACTTACTTCTGAGTAGACATGCACAGGCTTGGGCTCTAAGAAATTCTGCAGGTGACATGAGATCAGCCAGGAAGAGGTGCTTCCCCTTTTCTCTCACATACAGGAGGGAATGCCTCTAACTCCAGACTTAAGAATGCCTCTTAAGGGAGGCATCCCGACATTGTCTAAAAACAACAGATGTGTTCCCCCCCCCCTTCAAACTTTGAGTCGGGGTGTACTTATTCTAAAAGCTGGACCCTGCCGTGCCGGTACAAGAACAATTGAAAAATAAACCAAGCAGAAATGCAAATATTGTACATATCGATTTAATGCATCAGAAACCCATTCCATCGGCTCGGGTTTCCTGCCTGCGCAAGCCTATACATGTCTTTGTCGGCAGTCAGTCATGCTCTGCACAGTGGCTGGGGTTTTGCTCCTGGATTGCTGCCTGAATAGAACCACTAAGTGGCAGCAGCTCCAGTGGCATAGCTGGAGAGGGGCAAAGCACTAACATAAGAATATAAGAACAGCCCCACTGGATCAGGCCATAGGCCCATCCAGTCCAGCTTCCTGTATCTCACAGCGGCCCACCAAATGCCCCAGGGAGCACACCACATAACAAGAGACCTCATCCTGGTGCCCTCCCTTGCATCTGACGTAGCCCATTTCTAAAATCAGGAGGTTGCGCATACACATCATAGCTTGTAACCCGTAATGGATTTTTCCTCCAGAAACTTGTCCAATCCCCTTTTAAAGGCCTCCAGGCCAGTCGCTGTCACCACATCCTGTGGCAAGGAGTTCCACAGACCGACCACACGCTGAGTAAAGATTTGAGTGGGTGCAAAGGGCACCCACTGCCCGGAATGGCTCCAAAGGGGAGGGGTCCCTTGCATGCCGCAGTGAGGCTCCCTGCAAATCTGAGTGCTTTGCCCCCCTCCAGCTATGCCACTGTAGAAACTCGCTGCTTTCCATGGGACTGACTCCCAGGCAAAGCAGCCAAGCAGCTCATTCCCTGCCCCATGCATGGGGGGCTGCTGTCTCTCCCAGGTGGCCCCTTCTGGGGGGGGCTTTCAGCCCTTTGCAGTGGGGGCAGGACCCCCCCCCTTCTAGCAGTGCAGCCCTTGCAGACACACCCCTGGCAAGAGAGGGGGGACCCCTCCTGCGCGGGCTGGCCAAGGTGGGCTCCGGCTGGCCTCCTGCTGCGGGTGGGGTCCGCCCCCTGGCTGGGGGGGGCCGAGGGCTGGGCTGGGCTCCCGGGGCGGCCTCCCCTCGCCCTGACGTCAGCTCCCGGGCTCTTCCAGCGAGCCAGGCGCGTGCAGGCGGACTCCGGAGCCTGGCAGGGCGGACAATGCATCGGAACCGGCTGGCCCGCGTCGCCCTGGGCTGCCTCTTCCTGGCCAGCTGCTGCGGCAGAGGTGAGCGCCGGGCTGGGCGGGGAGCTTCTGGGGGGGGTCTTGCGTTGCACCCCACTGGCTTGGTGCAAAAGGGGCATCGCCTGCACCAGCTGTAGCCCCCTCCAGGAAGGGGGGATTCCCTGGGATTTTTCCCAGCGTCGTGGGGGTCTTTGGGGGGGGGGTGTTTGCTTTTCTCAAGGGTGTGAGGACCCCCCCCCATGCAGGATCTTGCACAGGGCTTGGGGTGGGGTGGGGTGGGGGCTGCCCACTTATTTCTAGGGGAAGGGGATTTTCTTCGCCCCCTCCGCCACTACTCCGGGGTGTAGCAGCGGCAGCGACCGTGGAGTAGGTTTGCAACTGGTGGAAGGCGAGGGGGCGGGTTTGCGCTGGTGCCAGCGGACCCACCAGGTTTTTCTGGTTGTGCAAATGTCGGATTCGAAGCCACTTCTGCCCGACGTTGCATATACGCAACAGGGATCCAACGTAGACACCTATGCGCTGGGTTGAAGGGGGGGTCTCCGCAGCGCCTCCAGACTCCCCCCTTGGCAAGCTACACCCCTCCCTCCCCCTCGCTGTGCTTTATGATCTGCTGGAGTATTTGAGGGTTGCAACCTGCATGGTTCTATTTTGCAAGCACCTTCATGGAAAAAAATGTGGCTGGGGGAAGCCGCAGCCCCTTTGCCTGCTCCTGGCGCAGCTGGTCTAGCAGGAATCCCCCCCCCCCATGGCATGATGCACCCAGCACTGAGAAGATGTGATTTCAGTGCACGGCAGTGCGCTGGTGGGAAGGGGCAGGAGCCAGGCGCCAGCCTCTTTCATCACCCCCTGGCCTGTCTGCAGTGGTTTCTGGGGGGGGGTCCATCTCAGCCTCACCTGCAGATGTTGCACCCTCGGGAGCCCCCCTTCCCTTTAGGTGACAACAGGTGAGGAAAGGGTGTGTCTGTGGCAGGGACTTGCTGTGGGTGGGGAGGCAGGTGAGGCAGAGCCTCTCCCCAGAGTCCCTTGGAAAGGGACAGACCAGGGACTTGTGGTTGGTGGGGAGGCAGGTGAGGCAGAGCCTCCCCACCTTTGTAAATCAAGCCCTCACAACCCCCAGGCTCCCCTGGTGGGGAGGCTCTGCTTCCCCTGCTTTCCCATCCACAGCATGTCTCTGGTCTGTGGAGACCTTCCTTTTCAAAGGACTATGGTGGGGAGGCTCTGCCTCACTTGCCTCCCCACCCGCCGCACATCCCTGGGGTCTGTGGAGCCCTTCTGGGTGGGGAGAGCTGACCTCCCTGGAGAGGTGACAACCAGGTCAGTAGACCAGGCGGCAGGTCTCTGCAGATGACCTGGAGATAATGGCACAGGAGCTGTTGCTGTGGCCTCACGGTGCAAGGATGAGCCACAAGGATGATCTTGTGAGGATTCTGCTGTTGCGTGGGGAACGGCCAGGTCTCCAGAAGACATCAGACTGGGCAGCTCTACAAGATCTTGCCGGCTGTTTATTGCAAACCCAGCCACAACCAGCAGGGAGGGAGTCCTCCCACCCAGCCACCCCCTGCTCTCCAGACAGAATGGCAAAGGGATCTGGGTGAAGTAGGGATTTGGGATATGGGGGGGGGGGCTGTGTGACACAGCCCTCTTTGCCCCTTAATTCCACAGCCTTTGTTCCAGCAGACAGAGAAGGGTGGGCGGCATGAAACAAGGGTCCTTCCTGAGAGCTAGAGAGAACGGGGCATCCATCCCTTTCCCCCTTAGAGAATAGGAAAACCCAGCCTTCGAGTGGAATGTAGTGAGGGCTAAGGGGTGTGTGCTGAGAATGTAGTGAGGGCTAAGGGGTGCTCAGAATCCTGTGGTGGTGACAGGACCCTGTCATAAGAACATAAGAACAGCCCCACTGGATCAGGCCATAGGCCCATCTAGTCCAGCTTCCTGTATCTCACAGCTGCCCACCAAATGCCCCAGGGAGCGCACCAGATAACAACAGACCTCATCCAGACCCTTGCATCTGGCATTCTGACATAGCCCATTTCTAAAATCAGGAGGTTGCGCATACACATCATGGCTTGTACCCCATAATGGATTTTTCCTCCAGAAACTTGTCCAATCCCCTTTTAAAGGCATCTAGGCCAGTTGCCATCACCACATCCTGTGGCAAGGAGTTCCACAGACCGACCACGCGCTGAGTAAAGAAATATTTTCTTTTGTCTGTCCTAACCCGCCCAACACTCAATTTTAGTGGATGTCCCCTGGTTCTGGTGTTATGTGAGAGTGTAAAGAGCATCTCCCTTTCCACTCTGTCCATTCCCTGCATAATTTTGTATGTCTCAATCATGCAGGGAAGGAGAGCCATGAGGGATTCTGAGCCGAGCTGCGCTCCTGTCTGGATCAGGAATGCAGGAGCAGAGCCTAGAGCCAGAGAAGTCACATTGCCCAAGCCTTTCATGACAATGGCCAGGTTGCATTTGGCTGTAATTACTGTGGGAGCCCCTTCCAGAGTGGACAAGCACAATTTTCCACACCCTCCAGCTTCCTTCCCTTTTGCCTCTCACAAGTTCCTGGGGTTTTGTTTAAAAAACAAAATTTCTTTACTGAGCACATAGTTGGTCTGTGGAACTCCTTGCCACAGCATGCGATGCTGGTGTCTGGCCTAGAGGCCTTTAAAAGGGAATAGGACCGATTTAGAGAGGAAAACTCCGTCACAGTTTACAAGCCATGTTGGGTATGTCCAACCTCCTGGTTTTAGAAGTAGGCTTTCTCAGAATGCCAGGTGCAAGGGAGGGCACCAGGATGCAGGTCTCTTGTGGTCTTGTGTCCTTCCTGGGGCATCTGGTGAGATGCAGGAAGCTGGGCTAGCTGGGCTTCCAGTGGGGCTTCCCTTCTTTCTCTCTCTCCCCACCCAAACAAAAATTAATCTCTTCCTTGTAACTCTCGTCCGGTCACGTGGAATATATGGAGACCTCCCCAAAGTGGTTCATTCCAGGACTTGACATGGTTGAAAGTTGCAGTTTTGTTCTTTTTGGAACCTGCTTATCTTCTGTTTGCAGAACTGTCTCCTCTTCTGCGTTCCTATACAGGGAGGTGGTCTTGTGTGTGTGTGTGTTTGTATTTTGTGTAAGCAGGTAACAGAGGAAAGCGCACCTGTTTTTGTCTGTTTTTAAATATTTAATTAATTTTAAAATATTTATATCTAGCCTTTTGTGCTAAGCAAGGTCGCTAAGACCTTGGGTGTGGCCGAGCGGGTGAACTTCTCTGCCTTTGGAGATGAGGAGACCTGGCTGCAAGATCCCAGCAGAAACAGATACACATAAGAAGCAGAAAAACAATGAAAAGAAGAAAAAGGCAGCAGGAAGCTGCAGTAGCTCAACAGGAACAGCTTAGAGCAGTCCAATCCTATGCATGTCTACTCAGAAGTAAGTCCCATTAGTGTCAGTGAGGTTTACTCCCAGGAAAGTGTGGATAGGATTGGGCTGTCCCTCTGAAATAGAACTGGCTTTGCTTGCCACTGGGAAGTCTGTAGCAAAGAGGCAGAATGTACTTCTCCCAGGAGAGAGTTCTGGTGCCAGCGTGGAAAAGGTCCTGTCCCAGGCTCCTCAGCTGGTGGAGAAACCTGAAGCAGGTCTCTGAAGAGGCGCTTAAGGAGTAGAAGGGCCTGTGTGGGAGGCGGCAGCCCTGCCCATAGACTTGGGGGCATGTGGAGTTGGAGAGAGGCATGGAGTTGGAGAGATGTGGACAAGTCCCATCCATTCATATCCATAGGCTGGGAAGTGGCCCTGCTCTCCAAGTTGCTCACTTCCAGCCTCAGCTTCATCAGCAGACCAGCATGTCGGCAATGGTTGTCCAGGCACTTGACACCGGAGAGAACTCTGTTCTGAGCATACAAGCAGAAGGCTTCTTCTGCATCCCCTCCTGTCGCTCTGGCTGTAATTGATCGAGATGCTGGTAGAGATCGGAAGGACATGAAAATGCCAGCCAGCAACACATGGGGAGACGGTGCGCATGCCAGGAACTTGTGGTGGAGGCTCTGATCATTCAGGGTGAAGGCTGGGTGCATTTCTCCAAAGTGGGTGGTGCTTTGTGTTAACACCTTAAAATTGAGTGTTAAAATAGAGTGTTGGGAGAGTTACAACATATTTCTATAGAAAATATTTCATAAAATATTTCTTTACTCAGCGTGTGGTTGGTCTGTGGAACTCCTTGCTACAGGATGTGGTGACGGCGTCTGGCCTGGATGCCTTTAAAAGGGGATTGGACAAGTTTCTGGAGGAAAAATCCATTATAGTGTACAAGCCATGATGTGTATGTGCAACCTCCTGATTTTAGAAATGGGCTATGTCAGAATGCCAGATGCAAGGGAGGGCACCAGGATGAGGTCTCTTGTTATCTGGTGTGCTCCCTGGGGCATTTGGTGGGCCGCTGTGAGATACAGGAAGCTGGACTAGATGGGCCTATGGCCTGATCCAGTGGGGCTGTTTTTATGTTCACCTCTTCCTGGACATGCTACTGGGACAGGGTGTGTTTTGGCAGCTTCTGCATTAGCATCCCTTCATGCACCAGTTGAGGGAGATTCAGATGTGGGTCTCCCACCTCCAAACCCAGGAATCTCCCTTCGGCAACCTGTCCTGCTCCCCTTGAAAGGGCCCATCACCCAGCGGCCAGGCATATCCCTTTTTTGCATGCTGAAGGGTCTAGACTCCGTTTGTGGAATCCCAGTACAGAAAAGGCTCCATCCCCACGTGAGATTCTGGAGAGCTGCTGGAGACAGGCAGACCAACAGCCACGCTCTGTATAGTGTAGCTTCATATGGAATCCTAGAGTCGAAGGGAGCCTGCAAGATCATCTAGTCCAACCCCCTCCCAGTGCAGACAGTTCACAATGTGCTCAGGTAGATCAGCATGACACTGTGTGGTGCACAGGTTGGATGGTAACTCCAGGGCTAAGAAGACCTGGATTCAGATCCTCACACAGCCATGAAGTTCATGGTCAGTCACCTCCTCTCTATCTAACCTCCCCGTGCAAAGTTGTTGTAGGGAAGAAAAGGGGGGAAGAGCTGCGTGCACCACCCTGAGCAGCTTGGAGACAGGAGAGGTAGGAGATGAATGCTGGCGCTGAAGAAGTGAAGTTGCAGCCTTGAGGTGTGGAGCCCCCTGACTCGGTAGGCTTTTCGGTCCTCCGATCGTGTTTGAAGTCTGAATCATTCATTTCAGATTCCTGCCTGCGCTGCCTTCCACCCAAAGGTGTGCTTGCGATGTAGAAAAGAATTAACAGGACTTGCAGCCAGGAAGAATTGGCCGTGGGAGTCCTGAATGGTGGGCTCCTGGCCCAGAAGCTGAGCCTTAGAAATCATCCACAGAGAGAATCCATTTCTGGACTCCTGCCTGAATTCCACTTCTCTCTCTCCCCCCCCCCCCCATAATGGGAAAGGTCTGTGCAGCACTTCCCACCCTGGCTGGGCTTCTCTGCTGTTCTGTGAGCCTGGTGCAAAGGCAGATTAAACAAGGGAGGTGGGCGGTGCGGGGGATGGACGGACTCCGTGTTTCAAGGGCTGGGCGATATTTCAAATTCCTGGCATCGCCTCATTTCGGGAGCCTGGAGCAACGCGCCACCTGGGACTTCCCCATTTCCACATGTGCGCTTTGAACAACCAAGGGGTTGGGTGGGGGGGAACAGACACTTCCGGTCTGCAAACCAAGTGCCTTTGGTTTGCCAGGGTGCAAAGAGGCTGGGCTGGTTTAATCATTAAGCGTAGCTTGTAGATTACAGTCTCAGAGGGGCGGACAATGTGACCTGAGCTTAGATTAAAAAAAACAAAAAACCACACCAATTACAACCTGGTTGGTGGCCTTGTTAATTGAGCCTTTTCTGCCCAATGTTGCATATGTGCAACAGGGACCAAATGTGTACACCTGTGGGCTGGGCAAAAATGGGTTAAGGAGATAAGAGACTCGGTAGCTGATCAGTAATAGTAATGAATGCGTTTGGCATTTCTGTCTTCTACTGTCTCAGTCATCGTTACCACTTACTTGCAAGGGAGGCCTGTATCGTGATCTTGGGTGGAGGGCTGTAGCTGAGATGACCGTCCCCCCCACTTTCCCAGCTTCTCTGCATCTTAAGAACATAAGAACAGCCCCACTGGAGCAGGCCATAGGCCCATCTAGTCCAGCTTCCTGTATCTCACAGCGGCCCACCAAATGCCCCAGGGAGCACACCAGATAACAAGAGACCTCATCCTGGTGCCCTCCCTTGCATCTGGCATTCTGACGTAGCCCATTTCTAAAATCAGGAGGTTGCGCATACACATCGTGGCTAGTAACCCGTAATGGATTTTTCCTCCAGAAACCTGTCCAATCCCCTTTTAAAGGCGTCTAGGCTAGATGCCAGCACCACATCCTGTGGCAAGGAGTTCCACAGACCGACCACACGCTGAGTAAAGAAATATTTTCTTTTGTCTGTCCTAACCCACCCAACACTCAATTTTAGTGGATGTCCTCTGGTTCTGGTGTTATGTGAGAGTGTAAAGAGCATCTCTCTATCCACTCTGTCCATCCCCTGCATAATTTTGTATGTCTCAATCATGTCCCCCCTCAGGCGTCTCTTTTCTAGGCTGAAGAGGCCCAAACGCCGTAGCCTTTCCTCATAAGGAAGGTGCCCCAGCCCCGTAATCATCTTAGTTGCTCTCTTTTGCACCTTTTCCATTTCCACTATGTCTTTTGCTTATAGTTTTAGTGCCTGAAAGTCCAAACCCCCCAACCTTGTGAAGAAATGGCTTCCTGCCAATGTCTGACTTGGCCTCTTCTGCACGTGTGCCCTAAAGGGGTTTCTCTTTAGCTTGCAAACCACTGCGGTTTAAAGACCTTGGCTGGGATTCCGAAGCCCTGGCTTCAGGTTCTGCATCTGCTGGAGATTCTTTGCTTTTGGGGGGAGAGGGGGCTTGGTTCTGGAAAACAGCAATGCTTGTCATAGCATCCTGCCTTGCAGGGTTGGTGTTGGAGGGAGTTGGAAGCCAGTGAGAGCCTGGCCTGCGCCCTGGAGTTGGGTATGGAATGGATCTGGCTTGTACCTGTTCCTTAGTCTGAAACTCTGACCACTGTGCCACAATGGATGTATGGTGTAGGCTTGGCTTTGGTGAAAAGGCTTTTTCCCTATAAAAGCTGAGAAATCCAAGAGGGTGTGTGTGTGTGTGTGTGAGAGAGAGAGAGAGAGAGAGAGAGAGAGAGAGAGAGAGAGAGAGAGAGAGCGCGTGCGAGCACAAGCGCTCATGCAATGCAAATTCTGGCCTGGTGGATTTCAGCCACCCCTCCAGAAAGGGCAAGGTGAGGGTGGGGAACAGCTAAGACAGAAGCCTTGGGGGAGAGGATAGCTATGTAAAACAGGAGGCAGGAATGTTAAACAGCTTTGGGGTGGGGAAGGAGGGTGTGACTGTGGTATGATCACAACTTGACTGGGCCCCTCCCGAGCGCTCCCTCCCTCTCCCAGCCAGGGACCCTTCGGGTGCTGGGGGTAAGAACCTGGGAAGCTGGAACCTGGGAAGCTGCCGCTTCGTGCTGAGCTGGGCTGCCTCTCCCAGCAGGATCTGCTCTGCCAGCAGTTCTCCTGGGGTGAAACTGGGCAGCTACTCTGAGGCCTTTCCCACCACCTGCTACCTTTTCAGCTGGAGTTGGCTGGTGGTGGGACCTCCAGGACGCAGGGCAGATGCCCTGCTACAGACCTCTGGCTGCAGAGCAGCCTGGAGCTTGTTTTTCTTTTGTTAGCCACCCTGTAAACCTGGCTGACAGGAGGCATAAAAATCCATCGAATGAAACTCTAGTGAAGCGCAGCAGTGATGGTGCGAGAGGGACCAATAAGTGTGTCCCTGGTGACCTCCCCTTTTGGAACTGGTTCTTTGGGACAGGGCCATCATTTTCCCATCTATGGTGCTTTCTCCCAACAAGCGGCCTGCTCCTCTTGGACTTTCCCACCCCTTTCTTTTTTTATCCCATCCAGATGCTATTTTTCCCCCTATTCTGGCATAATTCTCTGCTGTCCCTCCCCTCCCCCATCCTCTTCCGTTGAGCGGAGCCAGTCCAATTCCCCCCAGGCTGGAGCGTCCCGCTTCGTTTGCGGGTGTCCCATCTCCAGGCTGCCGTGCGCAGATTGGCGCTCTCCCCCTCTGGACACTTTTACTGCTCTAGGACCCTGGACACAGCTCCGGGGGTGAGCGAACGGCGCACCGTCATGCTTGGCTGGCTTGTGAGGTTTGTGTCCTGATTCTTCCCAGGCAGGCTAAATATGGTTAGCTAGAACTGGGCACCCTTCAACCTGCCTCTGTGTGACTCAGGCTGCAGGCGTCTCTCATGACCCACTGTCCGTGCATCCTCTTCGCAGCACTCTGGAGAGAGTGGTGTACATGGAAGCTGGAAAGCATCTGGGACGGGACCAGGGTGGAAAGCTGGGATCCCGTGACCACGGCTCTCCTTATCTTGCCAGTTTTTGCAGGACGAAATTGCTGCTCTCTGATAGTGAGCTGCTCACCCAGGAGTATGCTCTGTCCAAGATCCCCTGTGGGTGACGGACAAACGGACGGATAACATTGACGGTTATTTGCATACTCAGTGGTAGGGGGCCACAGAGGTTTTGGAGCAGGGGGGTTAAAAGATTCCCAGCAAGGTTAAAAAACAAACAAACAAAACTACTTGGATGTAGTCAAGCAGTGCAACTTCGAGGACGTTTAAAAACACACCGTTCTTAAAGTATTACCTTCCATCATAACAAGAGAACTAGCTCGCCACTTTGGTCAAGAGACCCCCAAAGCCAATCTAGTCCAGCCTCCTGCTGTGGCCAACCCTGGAAAACCGACCAACAGCGCTTGAGAATAAACAGTGCTCCTTCCTGCCGTCTCTTCCCAGCAGCTGGTGTTCAGTGGCACACAGCTTTGGAACATGGCACACGCCCCGTTCAGCTCCGGTGAGGAGTGGCCATTGATTGGACTTCCCCTCCAAGCCAGCTAAGCTAGTGGCCCTCACCACATCCTGCAGCAATGAATGGAGCCTCACGTGAAGAAGCCTTTCTTTGTCTGACCTGGCCTGTGACCTCACTGGTGACAGAAGAGGGAGAAGAACGCCTCTCTTCCTCGTTTGAAGAGCCTGCACAATCCCTCCCCCTTAGTCACCTTTTTTTGTCTAAGCCCAAAAGCCCCCAAATGCTCCGTCCTGGATTGTTCCTAAGAAACAGCAGTGCTGGAAGGAGAGATTGTGTTTTGCTTTTAGGGGGCTTTGAAAATGTCCAACCAAGAGGCCCCACAAAAATGACAGTTTGCTGCTTGTGTTAAAGGACACACAACCCTGCAACATTCAGCCTCCTGGTTCTTGTAGCCAGAAAGCGTCTTTCACCTACCTGGGTTCACCTGCCAAAGAAATTCTCCGTCACGAAAGGCCTGCCATTGACGGCTGTCAGGATCCGAGACTTGTCACCTGGGGAGGGCTGAGCTCCAAACACCAAACAGATGGGGCCTGACTGGGCAGGGAGTGAGGCCAAAAAGCGGGAAAGCTTGCAGCCTCCAGATTGTTCCTATTCCAAACCTGGCACAGAGTCCTCCTCCAGAGACCCTCCCCAGCCTGAGCTCTTACAAGGGGTTGCGTCTGCTCTCTGCATTTCCATCAGGACCTCCTTCATTCTCTCTCTGCAGCTGCTTCCAAAAAAAAGAAGAACGGCTGCTTTTCTCCCCGTACTGGTTACTATCGATATACCACTCTTAATTTTGCACTTTGATAGCAACTGTTGCCCTGCACATGCCTGATCTTAGGTGATCTTGGAAGCTAAGCAGGGTCAGGCCTGGTTAGTACCTGGATGGGAGACCACCTGGGAATAAAGGGTGCTGTAGGCTTATACCATAGTCTTTCGAGACTGAAGGTTGCCAACCACCATTATTACTTTGATTGTGCCTACCCTGTGGGGCAGGTTTGCTGCTGTTCCCATTGTACAGTTAGGGAAAACTGAGGCAGGATTCCCCAAAATTTGGTGGCAGGATAAAACAGAGTCCTTGTATGTAGATGTTTTGGCTGAGGCCTGCAAATGATTCCACTCCTTCTGTCCTTGATGAAGTCTGTTGTTTTTCTCTCCTATCATAATGTTGCATTATTGGTTTAGTTGCATTTGACAGATTCCCTTGAAGAACCCAAAAGCAGGAGGCTGCCCATCTCTGATCCTCCTGCTCGTATTTCTCTGCTGTGTTGTTCTCTTTCCATATTGGCTTCATCCAATTATCTAAGAGCTGATGAGTATTAAGGACTCCCTTTCGGGGAATTTAGAAGTCTGGCTGCCCAACCTGGTGGAAGAAGATATCTGAGTGGCATATTGTGGAGTTAGCAATGGATATGGGTTCAGTTAAGGCCTGGGGGGGGGGGGGGGGGTGGAGAGAGAACTGACCATTGCTGGGTCACATTGCCTGTGACTGAGCAGGGCATTGGGACTGAAACTCCTACTGCAGTGCCCAAAGGCTATGGCTGGATGGCAGCATGAAGAAGGTCCTAGTTTTAGTCCCAACCAGGATGGTGTTTTGGTTCTTGAGTCAGATGTAGACCTGGAAGACTCGGGTTCAAGTCCCTGCTCAGCCCTGAAGCTTCTGGGGTAACTTTGGGCCACTCGCTCTGTCTCAGCCTCACAGGGTGGGTGTGAGGGTAGGGTATCCTTACAGGATAAAAGCGAGGGAAGGAACTGTGTATGTCACCCTGAACTCCTTGTAGGAAGGATGGCATAAAAATGTGAAAAATAAAATAATAAATAAATCTTCCCCTCCCCTGTTGGGCGTATGCCCTGGGCTCTGGCAGCAGTTGCCGTTCCCTTGGAAGTCCCTGGAAAACCACTGCTTTTAAACAGAAAAGCTACCCCCTTCTTCAAAATATTACTATCCCTGACACATGTCCCTTATTTCTGTAGTTCCTGGGGCTGGACCAGATGACCTCTTAAACCCCTTCCAGATGACCTCTTAAACCACCTTCTAACGTGGTACAATTCTAGCGTGCGCAATGGACGTGCCGCTTCTTTTGGACTCTGTGGCCCCAAAATGTCCATCCGGGACTGGGCAGGACCTTCACTGTGCTTGGGTCTTGTCACGATGGAGGTCGTCCCCGGTGCCCCTGTCCTCTCTCCACCCATCCCACCGAGGCACCGCTGGGTGGGCGTTTGGAAACGGGAGCGCTTTCCAGGGAGAATGGGGTCTCTGTTTCCAGCCGGCTTTTGCTGTGTCCTCTGCCCCAACATGGAAAGTTCCCCTGGGCTCCTTGCGGGCGGTTGTGCCTTGAATAAAGCCATTGTGTCGGTGGGCTCCCCCTGCCTTCCCAAAAAGAGGGAGGGGGTGGGTGGACAGATGGGCTGCCTCCTCCACTGCGGGCTAAAGACCTACCCTGCTAGCCTGAGGGCCGGGTTACTACCCCTGAAGGGTCATGTTTCTTCAGGACAATTTGGAGACCTGTATGCACCTTCCCCTTTTGCTGTCTGCTCCACCAGGTGCTCATGTGGGCCAACCCCCTCACCTTTACCTGCTAGCACTTCTCCCCCCCCTTGTTCCTGTGCCTCCCCCTTTCCCCGCGAGTCTTGGCAATAACCGCTCTGATGTGCCCGCCATGAGTCGTGTGCCAACCTTGGGGACAGCCAGCTAACAAAAGACACGTTTTTCTGACTTGTGCCGAGTGGTGCGTGCCGCCCATTCCTGGGACATGAGCTCATGGCGCAGGCAGGAAGTCATCTGTGCTGGGGGGCAGGGGGGCACATGGTGATCTCAGTTTCTGACATCAGCCCTGGCTTGGTTGTCCCAGTCCAGTGGGCAGGCAGGTGAATGAGCCTGCAATCATCTCACCCGGAGCGGAGAATCTGCCGCTAGTGATGATCTCTGCAAAGCTGACATAATCCTGAACATACCAATCTTAATTCGGCCCATGCAAGAGATGGCTGGTTCCTGGCTTGGACCTCTTAAGGAAGTGCATCCGTCTGCGACCAGAGATGCCAAAACTTTGCGGCTTGTGTGTGTCTCCCTTTGCAAGGCAAGAGATCATCAGCTGAGGTCTTATCGTTTAGTTAGCTGGAACAGGGTCTGGCAAAATGAAGGAGGGGGATCTGCAGCACCTTCCCTTTGAGGAGGCACTGAATATCTGCACCTTTTCTGTGTAGAAAAAAAGATGGCGAAGGTGGTAGGGACACTTTTGGGGTTTCTAATATGATTCATGAGAGGGAAAAAGTGGGTAGAAATTTTTCTGCCTTTCTCCTTACACCAGAACTGTTTGTCAGGGTCCCCTTCTCTTAGTCCATTTGCCAAGGAGCAGCCCCGGGAGAGGCATTTGTTGCCCTCAGGCCCTGCTGGCGAGTTCCTAGGTTGGCCACTGGGAATAGGATGCCAGGCTAGATGGAGCCTTGTGGCTTGACCCCTCTTTTCCCAACCCATGTTCCATTGTTCTTAGAGACTGGGCAGTGCAGATGGGAACAAAGGGTCAAGGGGCAATAGGGTTCCTAACTAGTGTGATTAGGGAGGCTGGAAACCATGTAGAGCACAGGTGTCCGTCCTTGCAGACCCCACCAGGAGCTGCTTCTCAGTTTTTAGGTGACCACACCAGTACCACTAAAATTGAGTGTTGGGGAGAGTTAGAATAGACATAAGAAAATATTTATTTACCCAGCATGTGATTAATCTGTGGAACTCCTTGCCACAGAATGTGGTGATGACGTCTGACCTAGGTGCCTTTAAAAGGGGATTGGAACAGATTCCTGGAAGAAAATTCCAGTACAGGTTACAAGCCATGATGGGGTATGTGCAGTCTTCTGGTTCTGGAAGTAGGCGACCTCAGAATATCCTGGGGGTGGCACCAGGATACAAGGTCTCTTGTTTTGTGTACTTCCTGAGATATCTACTGGGCCAGTGTGAGATGAGGAATCTGGACTAGATGGGTCTTTGGCCGGATCCAGAGGAGCTCTTCTTACTGTTCACAAAGTCTTAGAAAGCTTAAGTTCCTGGAAGTCTTGGGGAGCGACCAGATATAGCGATGCAGATTCCCCGACCTTGTTTACAGGAATAGCTTAGCCGGGAGGGAGCTTATAGCAACCCTGAAGCTAAATGTGGAGAATATTGATTACGCCTCACAATAAAAGAGTGCGCAAGGCAGCTCAGAGAGAAAGAGGTTCATAAATTCCCTCCACAGTGAGGAGCTGAGCTTGCGGAAGAGTGTTGGGGGCTCATCTCCTCTGTTTCCGCTCCATTAAGCCTGCCTGGTAACAGGCTGGTGCTCTGGCTTCATTTGTGGGTTGGTAATAGCTTCCTGCCTCCTCTTCCCTGCTTGATTGGGATGGGGGTGGGGGTGGGGGGTCGCTCAGCTCTCCGAGTCTGTAACCTTCCTTGGAGAATGTACGAGAGCCACCATAATGCAACGCTGGTCTTATTCAGGTCCCCCTGTGGCCGAGAGGTCTACAGCAGGTGATTCAAGCTCATTTCATCTAGTGAGCTGAATGGTGCTCATGGTGCCTGTTTAGGGTTGGCAGTGACATCATTGAGCAGGAAGCGATTAAGCAGGTGATGACCAGAAATCAGCAGAAGTGGCATTGCTGAAAGGGCAGTGCTGGGACACGGAGGCCACGCCTGGCCTGCAGGCCTTACAGTTGACACCCCTGGTCTGCAGCACCACCTTGGGCTGGTCTTGATCTTCTTGTCCAGCCTACTGACAAGGGCCGTTGGGAAGATGCAACAGCTGCGTAAACCCAGGTCCTCGGAGAAAGAGCTGGGTGAAATTCTTGTCACTTACTTCCGTGGAATGAACGCGGGAGAGGGTGCTTGGGACCGACCCTGTGTAAAAACCAGCATGGCCAAGATCCTGACTCTCCAACCACTGCCCTCCCCCATTCATTCTGCATGCGTGAGATCGTGAACACTTTCGGGATGGGGGAGTGTTCGCTTATTCATGTTTGCCAAGTAAACTGCTTTGCGCAGGTCTCTTTTTGCTGCAAAGAGGTGTCTAAATATAGGTGGTGATGATAATACGACCTCCGTAAGGCCCGTGGACACAAGCACAGCTGCCTCTAGTTTGTTCCAGCAGGGCTTGTGCAGGAGATGTCCAGGTGCAGTGGCATAGCTGGGCGGGGGCAAAGCACTAAGTTTTGCAGGGATTCTCACCACAGCATGCAAGCAGCCCCTCCCCTTTGGAGCCAGGTGTGTGCCTCTGTTTTGCTCCGAAGGGGAAGGGCCACTTGCACGCTGCAGTGTGCCGATCTCGTCTGATCTTGGAAGCTAAGCAGGGTCAGGCCTGGTTAGAACTTGGATGGGAGACCGCCTGGGAATACCGGGTGCTGTAGGCTTATACCATAGTCTTTCGAGACTCAAGGCTGCCAACCATCTCCCTATACTGAACACTATCTCCCGATCTTGTCTGATCACGGAAGCTAAGCAGGGTCAGGCCTGGTTGGTACTTGGATGGGAGACTGCCTGGAATACCGGGTGCTGTAGGCTTATACCATAGTCTTTCGAGACTGAAGGGTTGCCAACCAGTGGCTCCCTGCAAAACAGCGCTCTGCACCCCCTCTAGCTATGCCACTGCCCGGGTGGATTGCATCCTGGGCCAGAAGCGGGTTCGCCAGGAGGTCCTCTGGGGCTGCAGACTGTGCGGAGTGGCCTTTCTCAGCCTGGCGGGTGACCCCGGCTGAGGCCCTCACTCAGCGCACAGAACAGAGGGAGTCTTTGCTCAGTTCTCTGCCAACAGCTCCAGCCCCTGCACTGTGAGGCCTGCTTGCCTGTTTGCTCAGCCGCTCTGTTTGCACACCAGAACGTGGGGGCCGGCTTTTCCTGCTGCTGCCTCCACTTCATGCACACCACTTGCCTGATCCCAGGCGCAAAAGCTGCTCATGGCTTTGGAGTGAGGCCATTCTCTTCCTGAGTTGGCTCCTGCTAGGAGCGACTTCAGGTCAAGCCACCTGGAGTGAGTTTGGGGTGAAGGTTTCCTTGGGATTTCCGTACAGAGAGGGCAGGCTTTCATCCTGGGACTGTGGTTGTCCTGTGGGGATGTGGAGGTCTTCTGCTTACCCTTTTGGCCGGACTCTTCTGCTTGCCCACGTCCAGCCTTGGAAGGAAAAGGGACTTCTTTTTGGACCACGGTCCCTCTAGGTCTGTGCCCTATTGCCTGGGGTGGATGGGACCCTCCTCCTGCAGTTCAGGTTACCTTGTTGATGTCATGTTTTTACCCTCCCCTCTCCTGTCTCAGCTCCCCTGGGCCCAATCCTAACGGAACAGCACTGTATCGATTCAACCCATTACTTCTCCTCTGGAGTCCAGCCAGAAGCTCCATTACCCGTGCAGAGCCGGGAACAGGCCCAGCCGCCAGGCCACCTGCAAGCTTCTGTTCAGTCCTCTGTGACTCCTTTTGAGATGTTTGGGGTGGGGGGGGGGTGTGTGGGCAAGGAGGGTGGGAAGAATACCTGAATTGTCAGCTCAGCTCTGGCTCCCTCCCCCTCTCTCTTCTGATATCTGGTTTCATGCAGATCACTTAAGCAAACTCTCCGTTTTCTCTCTGCCCTTGCAGTGCTCAGGCAAGAGACCTCCAAGGGCTTGTAGGACACGGCGTAGGCTTGTTTTGCAGCTTGAATTCACGCCGGGCTGCCCATGTTGGGTCTTCAGTCCCTCTCTGACAGTTACAGGGAGGCTCTCTGACGGACTGCGTAATTAATCTGCGGAACTCCTTGCCACAGGATGTGGTGATGACACCTGGCCTAGATGTCTTTGAAAGGGGATTAGACAATTTTATGGAAGAAAAGTCCATCAAACGTTACAAGCCGTGATGGGTATATACAGCCTCCTGGTTCTACAAGTAGGTTGTCTCTAGGTGCAAGTAGTACAGAAGTCCAGCTTCCCTCGTGTGCCCATTTGGGTGTCTCTCTGCCGCAGGGTCCCAGCTTGGATGGCTGCTGGGTGGTGCCACCTTTCGAGGCAGGGGGGCGACAAATGAGTTTGAGTTACTCTTTGATGGTTTCTAAATGAAAGGCCGAGTACTGTGCCCGGGTGAGAAGGGAGCACACTTTCCCCGCCCGTCGCCTCGTCCCCATTTTCCATGCATAGTCCCATCTAGTTGGTGAGTGTTTTTGCGACTTAAACAACGGAGAGCGGACATGGCTGTGAAGGGGCCGTGCTGTGAATTTAGGCTGGTGCGTTGCTGGTGTGGTGGAGCCTGCTGGAGGCTTTTCCCTGCTCTTGGCCAGATTTACTGCTGGTCACCGTACCTCTGGGCGTGGTGAATGCGGTGGCAGCCTCTTCCCCGGTGTCTCCTTGGTGGCTTCTGTTTTACCTTGTCGATTAGGCTGGCTTGTGGAGGTTCTACCAATGGCCCGTTCTATCGGTGGCAGCTAGCTGCAGTTGGTAAAACAACCCTCCACCTACAGGGGCAATCTACCTTGGTGCTGGAGTCTAACAGGAGAGAGTCACCAGTTCTCGTGCCCTGGCTGGGGAACTCCTTGAATATCTGACTGGCTGTTGCTGAGACCAGAAGTTTGGATTAAGCTTGCCAAGTTTGGTCCAATCCAGCCGAGCTCTCCAGGACCATCTTGAGCACCTCTTCCTTGCCAAGCGGCCTCTCTTGCTTCCTGTTTCATGAATGGTTACAGCAGAGCGCAAGAGCACAGTGGAACAACACCTGTGTCCCCGTCCCCCAATCTGCTGGTTCAGATAAAGCAAAGATCGGTGCCAGAAACCATTTGGGATTTCCTTTCAGGATGGGGGTGGTGTTGGTGGTCTTGTCCCAGCAGCCAAAAGCAACTCAGAAAGACGGTACAATATTCCCACCTCCCCTATGGTACGCCCGCTGAGACTGACAGTTTGCTGGGGGAACTCTGATGTCATTGCAGAACAATTGGACGGGGACGGCTCGACCAGGAGGTGGATGGGGCGGGGCGGGGGTAACTGGAGAGGCCTGGCAGTGCTGCCCACCGCCTGCTTTTGAATAAGAGCCTCCTTGTGTGGGGGGCCCTCGTCTCCCAATCCCCCACCTGTTCCATGCAAACGGCATCTGGAAAGTCACTTGGTTGGGTATCCCGGTTTCCTCTTCCTGGGGTTGATGGAAACAGTGGCCTGTGTGTGTGTGCCTTGAAGGGAACGCAGCTGCCATCTCTCCCCCGCCCCCCCAATAACAAGGCCAAAACGAAGTGGCTCAGTGCCGATAGGACGGATTTCCACCCAGTTCCGGCGCACCTGGCGGGAGGCACACGTGTCCCCGTCTGCGGAAGGCGGAGCAGGCAAGGCCCTGCATTCTGATGGGCCTCTTGGAAACAAATTGCGTTGCCGCCTTCTAGGTTTTGTCCCAGCGTGTTGCGAAGAGGGAAGCTTGTTGACAGATACCGTACAACAGCGACGACAAAAACTTGCAAATAAAACATTGGCAGGAGGCTCTTGGTGCGATACAGGCTTCTTCACGTTTTGGTGTTCAAGAAAAGAACGTGGAGGATGCCCATTTTGGCTGTTGCTCACGTAGGCGCTCTGCCCATGCCCAGGGGCACTTTGCCTTTTATGCCTCATAAATGACGGGAGGCTTTTTTCCTCTTTCACACACCGTGTGGGTTTTTTTTTCAGTACGCAAAGACTGTAAACTGTGTGTCTGTTCATACCGACTTCCAGGGGGCTAACTGGGCACCATCTGTTGCTGCAAAAACAAGCAAGACAGGCCAGCACGTTTATTGTGGTGTGTAAGATGCTCGTGCAGTGCAGTGTCTTTCAAACAACGCCAAGCTCTTCACTTCTGTGTTTGTGCCACCGCTTCCCCCAGGGAGTCCTGGCACTTGCTGTTGGGCGAAATGGCTGGATACTTGTGAGAGATCCCACAGGCTTTCCAGCCCCAGCCTCTGCCCCGCCTGGGCTCTGCTGCGTATGCCTGGATGTGCACGATGAGAAAAGAGTAGATGTTTAATTTTTCTGCCACTTTCCCACAGTGAAAATGATGTTTGAAGCACAACTGGTAAACACAGAGTTGACACGGATACTGTCCCGTCCAACCAGTCATGGCAGCAGATTAAGCATTTTGTTCCTGAAGTATTTCAGTCCTAAGCAGGTCAAAGTACTGGTTGGCAACCTTCAGTCTCGAAAGACTATGGTATAAAAAGCCTACAGCACCCGGTATTCCCAGGTGGTCTCCCATCCAAGTACTAACCAGGCCTGACCCTGCTTAGCTTCCAAGATCATGGTATAAGCCTACAGCACTCGGTATTCCCAGGCAGTCTCCCATTCAAGTACTAACCAGGCCTGACCCTGCTTAGCTTCTGAGACCAGACAAGATCAGTACGTGTTTTATTTAATCCAATACTAGACCTCCATTATCAAAGTATCTCAGAGATACTAGTACTGATGTTCATTTTGGACTGTTGAGAATGAGAAAAAGTTCCAGGATGTGAGGCTTTTTAAGAGTCCCTCTGACAACCCTCCTTGGTTTATAACCACAGCAGTTGCCAGCAGGCTGCAAGAATATCATGCAGGACTGTGCGCAGGTGCACCAGCTGTTTCAGGAGGCCCTTCCCTGACCCAACAGAGCAGGAGTTAGCAAAGGAGGGAGAACTTTCCAAGGCGGCTGTAGGTCCCCGCTGACTTGTTTCTTGGTCTTGCAGGAGCGGATGGCAAAGTGGAAGTCTCGACGACGAGCGTGGTGGAGGCGGAGGTTGGGAAGAAGGCCGTCATCACCTGCAGCTTCTCCACCCCGGAGAATGTCACCTACGTGAACTGGTTTTATGTAAGTTGAAAAGGAGAGTTTAGGAGAGCTCCTGGCAGCCGTTGGGGAGGGAATGGGGGGCTGTTGGGCGACTAAGATGATTACTGGGCTGGGGCACCTTCCTTATGAGGAAAGGCTATGGCGTTTGGGCCTCTTCAACCTAGAAAAGAGACGCTTGAGGGGGGACATGATTGAGACATACAAAATTATGCAGGGGATAGACAGAGTGGATAGGGAGATGCTCTTTACACTCTCACATAACACCAGAACCAGGGGACATCCACTCAAACTGAGTGTTGGGAGGGTTAGAATAGACAAAAGAAAATATTTCTTTACTCAGCGTGTGGTTGGTCTGTGGAACTCCTTGCTGCAGGATGTGGTGATGGCGACTGGCCTGGATGCCTTTAAAAGGGGATTGGACAAGTTTCTGGAGGAAAAATCCATTACGGGGTACAAGCCATGATGTGTATGCGCAACCTCCTGATTTTAGAAATGGGCTATGTCAGAATGCCAGATGCAAGGAAGGGCACCAGGATGCAGGTCTCTTGTTATCTGATGTGCTCCCTGGGGCATTTGGTGGGCCACTGTGAGATACAGGAAGCTGGACTAGGTGGGCCTATGGCCTGATCCAGTGGGGCTCTTCTTATGTTCTTATGTTCTTATGCCTGTGCTTTCCTGGGGCATAACTTGTCTTTTCAAAGGGTTTGTGGAAGCTTGGGAGTAATACCTATCTCTGCATCCGGCAGACTACCTGGCTGGTTTCTGACCTTGCTCCTGTGCCTGCCCATTTGTGGTTGTCTAGTCATCCTGAGACCCTTGGTCTTGGCCTCCTTTTAAAATCCCATCTTCTCAGCTGAACTTTCCCCTATCATTGGAGCCTCACTGTAACCACTATGTCCTGCTGCCCCCTGATTTTCCTTTCCCACCGGACTCAATATCCTTTCAACACTGCCTGACCACTCCTGCCATCCTGGTCTCTGGAGGGTTATGTCCTTTGGGCAGGACTATGCCACATCAGGAGTTTTTGTACGCAGCTTGAAGCTATTCAAACAGTGTTTCTCAGACTGGGTCATGACCTGATGAGGTCACTTTTTGTGCCCGCTGCCCACTCCATTGGCCTTCACAGCCCCCAGAATGCCCTGTGGAAGCAACTGGAAACTTCTGGTTTGCTTGTTGTTTGCTTCTGCAAGACATTGTGTGACCCATAGAGGCCAATGAAGTGGGTCGTGGGCCCAGTGTGACCCAGAAGCAGCCTCCTGTGTTCCCAGTAATGCTTTACGGTGCAAAAGTGAGCATCAGGTTGCGACCCAGTGCAGAGGACAAGGTACAAAGTTTCAGAACCACTGTGTTAAAATGTTCAGTGGTTGTATTGGTTTCAGCCAGGTGTGTTCTTCATACAGTTCTGTGTAGCTTCTGAAGACCGCATGTCCTTCTCTAGTGGATGCTGGTGCAATAACAATTTATAATCTTTACCCATTTTCCTAACTTGGACTGGCCAGGGATTTGGAGCTGCAGGATGTAAGGGAAAGAGAGGCTACAGTGTGGGGCATTTTAGTTTAGAGCAAAGGCCCCTATAACAATGTGATATAGGTTCGTATAAAAGAAGCCAAATTTATTTAGAACTCCAGGCAATATCAAGGCTCTTGGACTTTTTTCCAAGGTAGTCCCACACCGCCCCCGTGTGGCCGTTTGCCCACCAGACAGTCACTCTAGGAGGGAAATGGTGCTCACAGCTCATCTGGGTTCAGGTAGACTTCAGATTTTGGCTAGTTTAAATGCAGACCCACTGGAAAACTATAGCTGACCCCATCTCAAAAGCCTAGCACTTGACCCCGTAAAATTCTTTGTATGTTTTTAAAATACATTTTCGCACTTGGCTCTGATTGGCTAAGGTGGGCATAAGAACATAAGAACAGCCCCACTGGATCAGGCCATAGGCCCATCTAGTCCAGCTTCCTGTATTTCACAGCGGCCCACCAAATGCCCCAGGGAGCACACTAGATAACAAGAGACCTGCAAGGCTTCCTGGGAATTGTAGTTAAGAACGTAAGAACAGCCCCACTGGATCAGGCCATAGGCCCATCTAGTCCAGCTTCCTGGATCTCACAGCGGCCCACCAAATGCCCCAGGGAGCACACCAGATAACAAGAGACCTCATCCTGGTGCCCTCCCCTGCATCTGGCATTCTGACATAGCCCATTTCTAAAATCAGGAGGTTGCGCATACACATCATGGCTTGTACCCTGTAATGGATTTTTCCTCCAGAAACTTGTCCAATCCCCTTTTAAAGGCATCCAGGCCAGATGCCGTCACCACATCCTGTGGCAAGGAGTTCCACAGACCAACCACACGCTGAGTAAAGAAATATTTTCTTTTGTCTGTCCTAACCCTCCCAACACTCAATTTGAGTGGATGTCCCCTGGTTCTGGTGTTATGTGAGAGAGAAAAGAGCATCTCACTATCCACTTTATCCTTCCCCTGCATAATTTTGTATGTCTCAATCATGTCCCCCCTCAGGCGTCTCTTTTCTAGGCTGAAGAGGCCCAATCGCCATAGCCTTTCCTCATAAGGAAGGTGCCCCAGCCCAGTAATCATTTTAGTCATTCTCTTTTGCGCCTTTTCCATTTCCACTATATCCTTTTTGAGATGCAGCGAGCAGAACTGGACACAATACTCCAGGTGTGGCCTTACCATCGGTTTGTACAACGGCATTATAATATTAGCCCTTTGGTTCTCAATACCTTTCCGGGGCACATTTGGCCCTGGACCCTCTAAATGCTGACTTCTACTCCACGCTCTGGTAATCCCATTTTTATCGCCATTTCTCCTGGCTGTTTCAGATGGACAAAAATGACCGGAAGAAGATCATCTCCATGTTCCGAGGCACAGTTCATATTGATGAGTCTGAGTTCAGGGGCCGGGTGAACCTCACCGAGGAGCTGGCCCTGGCCATCGAGAACGTGGTGCTGCAGGATGCCAAGACGTATGTGTGCCAAGTGGGGGCAGGTGGCGCTGGCGTTGGCGAGAACCGGAGTGAACTGCACGTCTTCAGTGAGTGACCCCAGGGTCCCGATCCTGTCGCATATGTTTCAGAACCTTTACTCTCATAAGAACAGCCTCACTGGATCAGGCCATAGGCCCATCTAGGCCAGCTTCCTATATCTCACAGCGGCCCACCAAATGCCCCAGGGAGCAACCAGATAACAAGAGACCTGCCCAACCAGTTTCTCCTAACTGGGAGCCATGGTTAAGCAACCATGGATCACAAGGAGTGACTGGGGAACACATTCTGGATTGCTGATCCCCCACTGAACAGGGCAAAGAGGCACTCTGGTGACTTCCCTTGTATCAAACGGGAAAAATCCTATTCCAGCCGGAATCACGTTCCCTCCCAGTGCTGTTTGCCAGTATCTCCCCTGTGCTTTTTTTTTTAGAGTGTCACCCTCAGACCCCCTTCCTGTCTCTTTCTGAGCATTCCTGCCCTTCTCTCTGTCAATAGTTCTGGTTGGGTCTCGCACAGGGCCAGCCTTAGGAACTGTGGGACCTAATTGGAAATCATTTTTGCAAGGCCCCAGGTTTACTGCAAAGGTCTGTAGAAGCTTCAAGATATAAATAACATCAATTCTAGACTTTATACCTCTACTGACTTTGTAAGAATTCAGAAGGTAATTAAAGTCATTGCTGTCCTCTAGAAAACCTGCAACATGGTGTTAGGTGTCCACCGCAATGTGTGTTGTATGCATTGGGCAAGACTATGGTAGATTATCATATCGTAGGGGGCTGTTAGGTGTGGGGCCCAATTGGCTTAAAGCCAGCCCTGGTCCCATATTTTTCCCTGTTGAGAGGTGGGGGAACTCTTGGACTGGGGCAGAGGCTGCTTTTCATTCATCTGTGTATTGTGACAATTGGAGAGCATTGGGCGATACAATGCAGGGTCTTTTTCCTACACTCCCTCCACCTCAGCTCTAACCCCAGGCCTGGGCACTTTCTTTCCTAGAGGCCCCAGGGGCTCCTGAGTTGGACACAGATCGGCGCCTGACAGCATCACCCGACATTCAAGAAGTAAGAATCTGTGTTTAGCACATCTCCAGTTGTTCCTCCCAGAGCTGGATTTGATCTCTGGCACAGGCTTCCCCTGCTGCGAATCTCTCCGTTCATTTAAAAGCTGTAAACCTTGCAAGTTTTTAGACCATGCAAGCTTGTAAACATTTGGATGCCTTCAGAATCAGGAGAGGTACTGAATTTGATTGGTCCAGCGCGAGTCGAGGCAGGAATTGGGGGGTGGGAAGGTGGGATGGAAATGGGGGCCAAAATCCCTGTCCTTATTTGGGGTGTGTTTAACTTGTGGAGGGGGGTGGACAACATTCACTTGCTGCCCAGTGCTATTTCCAGCTGCCAACAGGAAGATCACTGGGCCCTTGGTTAGTTTCACAGTCCCCTGACCTCGAGTTTGACTCTGCCCTTGAAATATCCCCCCAGATTTGCCACGTGCAAATTGAGAGTTAGAGACAGGGAGGGACACTTTGTCTTGGCCCTGGACTGTGCCTTTTGGGGGAGAGGAAAGTGCTAGTTTAAGCATTGCCTCACTCTTGAGGGTGAGTGTGAATTGAGAGAGAATACTGATGGGGTGTTGAGTGTGGATTGTGCAGGTGCCTGGAGAGTGTGGGAGAACAGGTGGTTGGTCTTTGAACAGAGCAAAATGCCTGGGATTTGAACCCCCCACCTAACAGTAAATTGGTGGGTTTTAAACTCCTGAGATTATGGAGTGCTTGATTCTGTGTCTGTCTGACTCTCAGATTGCTGCGTGCGTCAGTCGAAATGGCTACCCGGAACCAACCATTGCGTGGTACAAGAACGACGGCCTTCTGGAGCACAATGAACATGGTACGTCTCTAACAAACAGAGCCTGAGTTCTGGGGTGATGGGCTGTGATGCCATAGGAGTTGCAGGGCATCAACGAAGGGTTAATAAGAAGATCTGGGGCAGTGGAGCTCATGGAGAAAGCAACACACCCCAACCCCAGGCTTGGAGCTTCTGTGATGGTCTTGCACCTTTCACTGGTTTGGTTTTCCTTCCAGTACTAGTTTTACTTCTAGGTTTTTAATTATCCGTAACAATAAATAATAGAAATGAAGACATCTTATGCCATTAATTCATTTCTTTACTGTATACAGATCCAACTTTTTGGTACGCAGTGGGCACTCAGTATCCATGGGGGATCTGTTCCCAAATGCCCCCTCTGTGGATACTGAACCCACGGATGCGGAAAGCCCTCAAACGATCTCCCAGATGTGACTGGAAGAGCCTTCTGGAAGGTGTCTGCACACGGTCCTTTCTGGGAGGGCTTCCCTTTCTCCTTCGTCTTTCTGGGAAGTGCCTTACTAAGGGCTCCAGGAGGCCTTCAGAGGCCCAGGGAGAGCCATTTGTAGATGGCCCTTCAGAATCTTTTGCTGTGCCGCCCTCCTCCAGAGGGGCTTTACAAGAACTTTTCCACCTGCTTTTCTGCCAGAGCCTGTCATTTGGAACACAGACTGCCCCATTTCACCCCCTTGCCTTTTCTCTTCCCTCTCACAGCTGGTGTCAACATCCGCTCCCTAATCACCAAGGAGTCCAGCGGGCTGGTGACGATCCGCAGTATACTGTTGGCGCAGGTCACCAAAGAGGACCGCAAAGCCCTTTACCGCTGCCAGGTCAACTACAACGTGATGGGAGTCAACAAGACCATTGAGTCTGAGAGCTTCGGGATAAATGTCCATTGTAAGGCTGCATCGGAGAGGATGAGGGTGGGCGCATAGGTTGGGGGGGGAAGTCTAAGCATCTTGTCCCAGAGACCTGGATGGTTGGTCCCCCCAGTGCCCCAAAAGAGCAACTGTTTCAGTAGAATTTGTGGATTGAGCTGGGTACACCGTACCATAAAAGCTAACCAGAGCTGACAAGCCAAGTGGAAACCTTTGGCTCCAGTAGGCCTGGTGATCTCCCTGCCACCCCAAGAAGAAAAACTCAGCTGCACTTCAGTCAAGGAAGTGGCTGCTGTGCCGGTGGGTGGTGGAGCATCACCCCCCCCCCCCAACAGGTAGCTCTGTGGACCCCTGGCCCTGGGGAACAAATGAAGGCCAACTCTGACTGAGAGACCAGGTCTACCTGGAAGGTAGAACTGGGATCTGTGTTGGAAAGCCTGGTAGATCTGGGTTCTGGAGATCTTTCCAGCCATTGTTGCCCTCTATCTGCCTCATTTCACCCCCCTTCCCTCTACACTGGGTGACATCAATCCTGCTGACCCCATTGTGCTAACCTAATGGTGTTGCAGCACGGTTTTGGTTTCAACCACACATAGCTGAGGTGATGCTTGCGCACCTGTTGCTATGTGGCCCTTCATACACTTGACACCCTTTTGTGCACCTCCTAAAAACGCGTAGTCTGCAAAACAGCCCTGAAAGTGCCATTTGAAAATGATAGATCATCAGCCTGAGGAGAAACAGCTGCTGCCTGGACTAGGCACATCTCCACAGGAAGGTAGAGGAGGCAGAGCTTGAGAAAGCTAAATGAGAGACTCTTCTCTCTGCCTTTCCTTGCAGACCCCTCTGAGAACATCACTTTGGAAATCCGGTCACCCACTGGGGAAGTGAAGGAAGGGGATAACGTGACCCTGTTCTGTGAAGCTGATGGGAACCCCCCGCCTCTATACACCTTCTACAGGACGGTGAGTGTGTCATTTCTGAAGGAAGCCGTCTCCAATGCAGCTGGTAGTCGCTGGTAAGAACATCAGAACAGCCCCACTGGATCAGGCCATAGGCCCATCTAGTGCAGCTTCCTGGATCTCACAGCGGCCCACCAAATGCCCCAAGGAGCACACCAGATAACAAGAGACCTGCAACCTGGTGCCCTCCCTTGCATCTGGCATTCTGACATAGCCCATTTCTAAAATCAGGAGGTTGCGCATACACATCATGGCTTGTACCCCGTAATGGATTTTTCCTCCAGAAACTTGTCCAATCCCCTTTTAAAGGCATCCAGGCCAGATGCCGTCACCACATCCTGTGGCAAGGAGTTCCACAGACCAACCACACGCTGAGTAAAGAAATATTTTCTTTTGTCTGTTCTAACCCTCCAACACTCAATTTTAGCGGATGTCCCCTGGTTCTGGTGTTATGTGAGAGTGTAAAGAGCATCTCCCTATCCACTCTGTCCATCCCCTGCATAATTTTGTATGTCTCAATCATGTCCCCCTTCAGGCATCTCTTTTCTAGGCTGAAGAGGCCCAAACACTGTAGCCTTTCCTCAGCCTTTCAAGGAAGGTGCCCCAGCCCCGTAATCATCTTAGTCACTCTCTTTTGCACCTTTTCCATTTCCACTATGTCTTTTTTGAGATGCGGCGACCAGAACTGGACACAATACTCCAGGTGTGGCCTTACCACTGATTTGTACAACGGCATTATAATACTAGCCATTTTGTTCTCAATACCTTTTCTAATGATCCCAGGCATAGAATTGGCCTTCTTCACTGCCACTGCACATTGGGTCGACACTTTCATCGACCTGTCCACCACCACCCCAAGATCGATGCTCAGATCCACAGGTGCTGAACCTACAGAGAAGTAGGATCCACTGTAATCCACAAATAAGGCCCATATATTTTCAAACACATCCCCTCTTTGTTTTGCAGACCCTGCCCTATAGGCAAAGCCCCACCTCATCTTCAGATCCCAGTCATGAGGACTAGGATCTGCATCATTCTGCAGATCAAGGGTGCATTTAAAGCCAGGGAGGACGTGCTCTGTGTCAGTGAGTCTTGTTAACCTTCTTTCTCTTCTCTGTCTTGGGCCCTGAAGGGGGGGCATGAAGTGGACAGCCCTGGTGTCTTCACCGGGGAGCTGTTCTTGGAAGATGTCAAGAAAGAGAACAGCGACGTCTACCAGTGTCAAGCATTTGACTCGCAGTCCACTGAAATTCTAACGGCCGAAGTGAATCTCTATGTGAACTGTAAGTGGAACTAGGGAACTGGTGGGGGGTGTTTGGAAATGGAATGTGCCAAGAAGTTTTTTGTTGCGTTCTCCTTAAGTTGTTAGTTTGTCCATCTCTGCAAAGTTCATAAGCTTTGTCCACCATTCTTCTATCGAGGGTATGTTTATAGTCTTCCAATATTGAGCATAGAGTATTCTGGCAGCGCTTATCATATACAAAAATAAAACTTCATTTTTTCTTTCCACATATTCATCTGTCATACCTAATAAAAATACTTCTGGCTTCAACTGTACATTTGTTTTTAAGATCAACTAACTGTATCTGTGCATGAATTTGTAACCAATATTTTTTTTACTTTTGAACACGCCCACCACACGTGGTAAAAGGTTCCCTCTTGTTTCTTACATTTCCAACAACTATTGGACATACTTTCATACATTTTGGCTAGTTTACTTGGTGTCACGTACCATCGATAAATCATCTTATATATGTTTTCCTTAATGTTAACATTCAGAGTAAATTTTATCTGTTTTATCCATAGTTTCTCCCATCTGTCCATTGAGAGTTCATGTCCCACATTTTTCGCCCACTGGATCATGCATTCTTTGACCTGTTCATCTTCTGTTTCAAATTTCAAAAGCAATTTATATATTTTAGATATTACTTGCTCATCTGATCTTAGTTGTTTCTCCAATATTGACTCTTCCTCTTCCAAGCCATGTAATTTTTTTATCAGTTTTAAATCTTTCTAATAATTGAAATTGAATAATTTTCTTGAAAAATTGGAAACCATTTATTGACTTTTTGAAACGGAGAGAAAATAATAATTTAATGTATTATGGATTTGAAGATTGGTTGTAAAGGATTAGATAATAATATAGAATAACAATGTTTAGACTTTATATATATAAAATATAAGTAGTTAGAATTTTTTGACTTCGCTCTTGCTACACCATTAGAGTATTGTTTATGTATTTGTTTATGTATTTTATGTTTATAGTTTATTTTTAAAAAAGAAAAAAAAGGAAATGGAATGTGCCTTTCAAGTTCGAGTTCAAGAAACGGGACTCATATCACTTGAATGAGTTTTAGCTGATTAGTCACTTGGTTTAAAGCTGTGAACGAGGAGAAATGAATATCAGAAAAAAACTAAGGGAGAGCGGAAGAGGCTTTCCCTCAGACAGGAGGGAATGCCTCTTCCAAGATGGCATTTGCCATATAGCAACACTTTAAAGCAAAAATCTGCTGACAGATTAATCAGGGACCAATCAATGTTACATTCTATAACCAATTTTCTTAACTAGTCATAATGTTTGGAATGCTTTAGTGAACAAGTTGATTAAGCATTGTTGTCAGAGAATCTGGAACCTCCCGAGAGAGTGAGAATGGGTGCATAAGGCTTGAGTGATAGCAGCAGGGCAGTAGGGGGGGCAGAGGTGGGTCATCTTTGCCAACCTGTTCTTCAGGAATGGACCTTCCAAGCTGCCCTTCCCTTGGGAAGGAAGTGGCGCTTTTCGCATTTGGAATCCCAGCAAATTGAGATCCCAGGAAATTTGTCGAATTTTCTACAGTCTTGTCTCAGTTTAACCCCACATTTCCCAAACTTCTGACATGACCCAAGTACATATTTGCTTCTTTCTAATATTGAGGCATCTACCTGTTTATATATGCTCCCCCCAAAGTCTGCTTTATCAGGTGAGAGTGGACCCAGTCATCTGCATGTTGACACTTGTCATTCATGGGACAGGCTCCCATTTCTGTGTGGGGAGAACTTGGCCAGTTCAGTCAGCCGTGTTGCAGAGGTGAGGTCTTCAGAGTTCCCCTCCCACAGTAGTGGCCAATTGGAAGACTTGAGTCACACAGGTGCATGGTGGGATAGCTACCCACTGGCATTCTGTAGCTTCCCCCAACCATTTTAAAGGGCTCCGTGCTAGTCGCGGGCACCATTTAGAAGGTTTCCACTGCCTTGCTCCATTGGCTTCTGGTTGATGCAGATCGCTTCAGGGAGCTCATGGATGGTGCGGAGACCACTGATAGCCAAGAACACCCTACAAATACTGAGAAGCAGATGGCAGGTCTTCCCCTGCGGATAAATGAATCCACAGAAAGCAAATCCAAGTGCAGAGAGAATTGACTTTATATTGTATGTGAGCTTTTGAACTGCAGGATCTTGATCAGGCATAGATGCAAAGCAGATATTTATTTGACAGTTAGAGGAGGATGGCAGCTTGGTCCAAACATCAGTGTGCTTGGAAACAGTAGCTGGATCTCGGTATTGCTTTGGGACACCATCTAACAAGATTTGAAGGCAGGTGTGTGGGAAAGATCTCAGACCCATCATTTCTCTCCCGTAGACATTGATGGGCCCAATATTACTCGGGAGCAGACCAGACACCCGCTGCATCGAGGGGACAATTTGACCCTTACCTGTCACGCCGAAGGCTCCAAGCACCTGGAGTTCCAGTGGCAAAAGGTATTTTTGTTTAAGGCTGCTGGTTGTGCAAGAGGGCTGTTTAGCTGACAAGACCTCCTAGCTGTTGACTAGTTGACTAACCGATCACATTCCTTGTGGCCGGGATATCTGCGGTCGTCTGTTTGGAAGGGATGCACACTCTATCCATGCTGCTCAGGGGCCAAACCATCTGTAGTTCAGTAGGTTATAGGTTGGCAACCTTCAGTCTCGGAAGACTATGGTATAAGCCTACAGCCCCCGGTATTCCCAGGCGGTCTCCCATCCAAGTACTAACCAGGCCTGACCCTGCTTAGCTTCCGAGATCATGGTATAAGCCTACAGCCCCCGGTATTCCCAGGCGGTCTCCCATCCAAGTACTAACCAGGCCTGACCCTGCTTAGCTTCCGAGATCAGATGAGATCAGGCACTTGCAAGGTAACAGTTGCTGCTGTAGTTCAAATGTCGCTGCTACCCTGTCCATCTTGACCAGGAAAGTTCCAGGCCTTTGCATGAAGCACCAGGAGAGGCCTGGAACAGATTAGGGTGCAGACTGCTCACCCCTGGCATTTGACAATACTCCAAGAACCAGCCTTTTGTGTTTGGTTTGAGGATTTGTAAAATGTACTTGTGTTTGGTTTGATGGTAAGGCCACACCTGGAGTATTGTGTCCAGTTCTGGTCGCTGCATCACAAAAAGGACATAGTGGAAATTGAAAAGGTGCAAAAGAGAGCGACTGAGATGATTCCTGGGCTGGGGCACCTTCCTTATGAGGAAAGGCTACGGCGTTTGGGCCTCTTCAGCCTAGAAAAGAGATGCCTGAGGGGGGACGTGATTGAGACATACAAAATTATGCAGGGGATGGACAGAGTGGATAGGGAGATGCTCTTTACACTCTCACATAATACCAGAACCAGGGGACATCCACTAAAATTGAGTGTTGGGCGGGTTAGGACAGACAGAAGAAAATATTTCTTTATTCAGCGTGTGGTCGGTCTGTGGAACTCCTTGCCACAGGATGTGGTGACAGCATCTGGCCTGGATGCCTTTAAAAGGGGATTGGACAAGTTTCTGGAGGAAAAATCCATTACGGGGTACAAGCCATGATGTGTATGTGCAACCTCCTGATTTTAGAAATGGGTTATGTCAGAATGCCAGATGCAAGGGAGGGCACCAGGATGAGATCTCTTGTTATCTGGTGTGCTCCCTGGGGCATTTGGTGGGCCGCTGTGAGATACAGGAAGCTGGACTAGATGGGCCTATGGCCTAATCCAGTGGGGCTGTTCTTATGTTCTTAACTACAATTCCCAAGAAGCCTTGCAGGTCTCTTGTTCTCTGGTGTGCTCCCTGGGGCATTTGGTGGGCCGCTGTGAGATACAGGAAGCTGGACTGGATGGGCCTATGGCCTGATCCAGTGGGGCTGTTCTTATGTTCTTATGATTACTGGACCTCAAGCTCAGTAGTGACACAGATCCTTTGCATGTCTGAGATCCCATCTTCAGTCCCTGGTACCGTCTCTAGGTAGGGCAAGAAAAAGACCCTTGTCTGAAACCCTGGAGAACTGCTGCCGGTCAGAGTAGGGGACACTAAGCTAGATGGACCAGTGGTCTGACTCAGTAGCTGGCAGCATCACACATTCATGGGGTACTGAATGAAGGCAGCAAGGTTCTGTGGAGGTAGGCTACTTTCTGTGGGTCCAGCAGACCTGCACAAAGGCAACCAATTTATACTGCTGTTTACAGATGAAGAACCCTGAGGCTGGGAGATGAAGCGGTTAGCCCAGGGCCAACCATGCAGATAATGGGGATTATTCCTTTGC